>NW_025390226.1:0-8990 GCF_016433145.1 Gracilinanus agilis | reverse complement strand
GAAAGACCTCCAGGAATTGATGCAGAGTGAAAGGAGCAGAGACAGAAGAACATTGTACACAGAGACCAATACGCTGTGGTAAAATAGAATGTAATGGACTTCTATACTAGCAGCAATCCAATGACCCAGGACAATTCTGAGGGATTTATGGAAAAGAAAGCTACCCACATTCAGAGGAAGAACTACAGGAGTGGAAACACAGAAGAAAAGCAACTTCTTGAACACATGGGTTGATACAGACATGATTGGGGATGTAGACTCGAATCTACCACACCAATGTAACTATCAACAATTTGGAAATAAGTCTTGATTGATGACACATGTTAAAACCAGTGGAGGGGGCAGCTGGGTAGCTCAGTGGATTGAGAGCCAGGCCTAGAGACGGGAGGTCCTAGGTTCAAATCTGGCCTCAGACACTTCCCAGCTGTGTGACCCTGGGCAAGTCACTTGACCCCCATTGCCTACCCTTACCACTCTTCCACCTATAAGTCAATACACAGAAGTTAAGGGTTTAAAATTAAAAAAAAAACAGTGGAAATGCGCATCGGCCTTGGGTGGGGGAGGAAGTCAGGAGGGGGGTGAAGGGGAAAGTAAGAACATGAATCATGTAACCATGATAACTTTTCTAAAAGAATTATTTAAAAAATTAAAAAATAAGATATGAACACTGTAAGGAACAGTGAACATTGTAATACAGAATATAATGAAGTTCTAAAGTGTTTAGTACAGAGAAAGTATCCTAGGAATTCAAAGGAACAAAAGATCAAAGAATATTCAGAGAAGGCTTCATGGAGGAATGGGACTTGAGCAGGACCTTGAGTGAATAGTGGCACTTAAAAAGGGGGAGGGAGAGAGGAATGTGTCAAGAAAATTTCATATAAAGCCCAAGCATCACCATCTCTGAGCCCAGGACATCGATGTCCCCTTTCCCAGGACCTTCTCAGGACCTTCCTGGTCCTGGCTCTCCTCTCTCTCTCTCTCTCTCTCTCTCTCTCTCTCTCTCTCTCTCTCTCTCTCTCTCTNTCTCTCTCTCTCTCTCTCTCTCTCTCTCTCTCTCTCTCTCTCTCTCTTTCTCTCTCTCTCTTTCTTTCTCTCTCTCTTTCTCTCTCTCCCTCTCTCTCTCTCCCTCTGAGGCCAAGTGTACATTTTCAGGCCAAGAGGATTATTGGATTTTAAAAAAGATCCAATGGTTTTTTAATTATTGCTTTAATTGTCTTTCTGTACAGGGCACTGAGAATGGTTGACTTCTAGACAGCTGGGCCTCCTTAGTAGCATCAGATGACCATTTAAGGCAGGGTGAGAGGAAAGCACTCCTGGGGACCAGGTACAACTCTGCTCAGAACTCATCTTTGGTTCTAACTGCTATCCCTCAAGTTCAGGGCATCTGACTTTTCCAGTGCATGATTTGGAGTTTGCTGTCCATGGTACTAGGAAGTCCCCAAAGACTTTTCGAGTTCATTGAGCATACTGACCATTGCTGCATGGTCTTTAATGCAGTATAGGAAATGGGGAGATGAATAATTTAAGTTAATAGGCTTAGACTAGTGTTTCTATCCTCCTCTGGGATATGGAAACATCCCCTGCTATTTCCTTGCATAATTCTCACTTATTTCAGGATTCAAGGGAAGGCAAGCAGTTAGACAATGTTCAGAATTCCAGGAAAAAGCTAAAAGATTTGGGTATATCTCCTGCCTCTTTGTCCATCTAGTTTACAAAAACAACAATCCATGTCTCCCACTCTATCCAGGAATTGGTGAGAAAGGTGGAAAATCAGTTATTTATAAGGGATCACTAACCATAAAATATTCAAGAGAAGGTATAATATAATGGATATAGGACACTGGGTCTTGAATTGGGAGACTTGGCTTTGAATCTTGGCTCTCATATTTATTAGCTGTGTGACTATGGGAAATTTACTTAACTTCTCTGAGGCCCCATTTCCTCATCTATAAAAATGGGATTCATAATACTTTCATTACTTACCTCACAGAGTTGTTGTAATTAAAGTGTTTTGTAAACTTTATCCTTTGTTGTTCAGTTGAATCTGACTCTTCATGACACCATTTGAGCCTTCTTGGTAAAGATACTGGAAAGGTTTGCCATTTCCTTCTCTAGCTCACTTTACAGATGGGAAACTGAGGCAACCATAGTTAAATGATTGGCCCAGCATCACACACCTACTAAGTGTTTGAGGCCTAATTTGAAGTCAAGAAGATGAGTCCTCTTGTCTTTCTCTCCACCTTGCCAACACTCTGCCCATTTTTAAATTGGAAGGGATTTTTCCAGGGATAATCTGGTCCTCCATTTCCTCATTTTACAGATGAGGAAAACATGGCTTGGAAGTTGCTCCCAGTATTTCATAGCAACATCTGAGTCCTTTAGATAGCCAGTGGTAGAGCTGAGACAAGAACCCAAGTCTTTGATTCCCAGCCCCAAGCTCTTTCAGTTAAGCCTCATCCTCTTCAAAGACATGACCCAGCACTGTGCTAGACACTAGAGGGTAGGGTAGAGCAGACATGGTCTATATCCACAAGGAAAAAAATTCTAAGGCAAGCAATAGAATGAAAGGAAAAAAGTGAACCCTGAATTAAATGATTTGGGGACACAAACAATTAGGGTTCATAAAGAGCAAATTTCAGAAACATAGTAATCTTTCCCTTCTCACTCTATCTCTGGACCAATTAAAAAAAAAAGAACTCACACCTTTAGTATTCTAGAAAGCCCTACTTAGCCCCTTGAGAACAGATATCCAGCTAAGGTGCTTCCTTAAATAAATCCTTCCCCTTCTCTTCTGTTCAATTAATTAAATTCAGTAGATATTTATTAAGGACTTAGGAGGCAATGTGGTATAGAAGAAAGGGCATTATGTCTCCAATCAGGAGAACATGGGTTCAAATTTTGATTCTCACATTTGTAGACTCAGCCTCAATAACTTTTCTATAAAGTAGATATGGTAATATTTTTATTACAGGGTTTATGGGCTACTTCTTCTTCTTCTTTTTTAAACTTTTACCTTCTGTCTTAAAATCAATACTATATATTGGCTCCAAGGCAGAAGAACAGTAAAGACTAGACAATGGGAATTAAGTGATTTGCCCAGGGTCACAGCTAAAAGTGTATGAGGCAAAATTTGAACCCAGGACCCCCATCTCTAGGCCTTGCTCTCAATCCACTGAGCCTCCTCACTGTGCCTCCCTCCCCACCTTGCAGGACTATTTCAAGGTAAGTGCTTGGTCTGTCTTAAATTGAACTTGTTATTAAGCACCCACTATGTACAGAACACCATGTGAGGCTTTTGGAGAGCTACAAAAATAAATGAGAGCATTCATGTCTTCATGGATCTTGCAATTCCTCCTTTATCACCACCTTTCCCTCACTCTTTATTTCTCTCAGTCCCTCCATCGCTTCCTGCCTACCGATCTCTGACAGTTTTCTCAGTCTCTCAGACTTTTCCCGATACCACTGTCTCTAGCTTTGTGGCTACGCAGGATGGTCCCCGTCCCTCAGCTGACAGCCCAACCCTTCCCAGTCCCCCCTTGAGTACTCCATTCACTCGAAAACCCCCATATGTTTCCCAGTGGATATGTGGCAGTCAGTAAATAGCCATGAAGGGGAAAGTGAGGGCAGGATGAGTGAATGATGGCTTGGTGGCAATGAGCCAATCCATCTCTACATTCTTTTGGGCTAAACTGTCTCAGGAGACAGCGTCTGTAGAGCCGAGAGAGCCCCACATGGCTGCTTCCCAGCTGGCCCAGCCTTATGTACCCTTGTAGCAAGATAAGTAACCACAAACTGATCATTGTTTTAGCAATCCTAGCAAGACCCTCTTCTCTTCATCCTTGCACCCCAACTATGATTTTTTTGATAGCCATCATCAGTGTCATTTTCTTGGGTAAAAATATATCTCCTTTCAGGGGACAAAATATAATATATTTAAGAATTTGAAATGGTAGTTATCATTCTTAGAACTGGAAAGTACCTTAGAATGGGCTCTCATCAGTTGGAGAAGAGTTGAATGAACTATAATGTATGGACACATAATAAAATATTATTGTGCAGTAAGAAGTAATAAATATGAAGAATTCTGAGAAAATGAGAAACTACTCATGGATGCAGAATAGAGTGAGCAGAAGCTGGAGAAGAAAGACACACAGTAGCTAAAATATAAGTGAAAGCGACACATAAAGGAAGTTAAATTTTTGGTCCTAGAGAACAGATAATGAAAGTTATCTCCTTAACTTCAGCAGAAAGGTGGGGGGGGGACCACTGGGGCAAAATGGTGCTTATACCATTGGACATAGGCATTGATTCAGACATTTTTGCACAACTGTGTTTGTCTTAAGGAAGGGTTAATTGCTTGGGGAGGGAGTGTATCTGGAAATGACTGTGATATAAAACCAAAAGGCATCAACAAAAGATGTTTATTTTATTTTGAGGCCAGGACTCTCTGTCTTACCTAGTTGTTATTCAGTCATGTTCAACTCTTTCTGATCGCATTTTTTTGGAAAAAATACCGGAGTGGTTTGCCATTTCCTTCTCAGGCTCATTTTACAGATGAGGAAATTGAGGCAAACAAGGTTAAGTAACTTGCCCAGCGTCCCACAGCTAGCAAGTGTCTGAGGGCAGATTTGAATTCAGGTCTTCCTGACTTAACTCTAAATCCAGAGTTCTTTCCACTGCACCACCTAGCTGCCAAACTTACCCAGACTTTAAGTGTATTTGCTACTCACGAACCCAATTCTGTTATGATCAGTGCATAAGCCTTGATCATTTCTAATTGAGGGTGATTTGCTCCTTCTTAGGCAGTCTAGTAGCTTGCCACTCCCAGAGGCTCACTGTATTATTACCAGACAGTGCAGACAACTGACTACTTTAGCCTACTGCAGCTCAGAACTCCAGAACTCAAGAGATCCCCCATACTTAAGAAGCAGAGATTTCAGGCATGTACCGGAATAAATACCTGACTAAAACATTAAAAAAACAAACAAAGTAAAGTGTGATTCAATGGAAAGAACCCTAGATTGCATGCAAAGAGACTTGATTTATAGTTCCAGCTATGTTATCAATTTGCTATGTCACCCTGAGCAAGTTGCAGTTTCCCCATCTGAGAAATGAGGAGTTTGGATTAGACCAGTGGTTCCTGGTAGGGTAGCTGTGGAATTATATCAAGGGATGGGAAATTTTGTAAATGACTAAACATACTTTCTAGGAACTGAACAAATACTATACCTGAAGGATAGGTAGTACTATTTTTTTTAAACTCATACCTTCTGTCTTGGGGTCAATACTGTGTATTGGCTCCAAGGCAGAAGAGTGGTAAGGGTAGGCAGTGGGGGTCAAGTGACTTGCCCAGGGCCACACAGCTAGGAAGTGGCTGAGGCCAGATTTGAACCTAGGACCTCCCGTCTCTAGGCCTGGCTCTCAATCCACTGAGCTACCCAGCTGCCCCCGGTAGTACTATTTTAAAAATTGTATGGAGGTGGCTCAGTGGATAGATAGCCAGGTAGAGACGGGAGTTCCTAGGTTCAAATCTGACCACAGACTTTTCCTAGCTGTGGGACCCTGGGCAAGTCACTTAATGCCCATTGATTAGCCCTTACCATTCTTCTTCTTTGGAATCAATACACAGAATTGATTCTAAGATAGAAGATAAGAGTTAAAAAAATTAAATGCGAGTTGCCTCGACTTGTTGAATTAATAGTATTTTGTCATCATGTACTTTTCAGGCAATAGACATTATGATATTATCAGGAAGTAGAGGAAGGGAGGTGTAATAGAAAACACACTGACTATAAAGTCAAAAGATCTCTATTCAGATCCTTTGGTCAGTAAGTTTATTACTATCTCGAATTATTTTATGTATTATCTTGAATGCTTAGAACTTGGTCAAACATCAAAGAGCCAAAGGTCATCCTCTGCATCCTGGGCCATCACCAGTAATCCTGACTTTTGGTCTGCCACTGGGTTTTGATGCCTCTGAAAGAGAGAGTGAGACTGACAACTTCATGCAACTCTGCCTCACTTAAATCCAACTCACAGGCAAGTTAAGATATAACTCATTTGATGCTGTTGGTCAAAAACAAAGGACAGGGAGCAGCTAGGTGGCTCAGTAGGTTGAGAGGTAAGCTTTGAGATGGGAGGTCCTGGGTTCAAATGTGACCTTAGACATTTCCTAGCTGTGGGACTCTGGGCAAGTCACTTAACCCTCATTGCCCAGTCCTTACTGCTCTTCTGCCTTGGAAGCAATACACAGCATTGATTCTAAGATGGAAGGATTTATTTAAATTTATTTAAATTTTTATAAATTTATTTATTTTTAAATATTTTTCCATGGTTACATGATTCATGTTCTCTCTCTCCCCTCTTTTTTCTCCTCTCCTGGAGCTGACAAGCAATTTCACTGGGTTATACATATATTATAAGATGGGAGGATTAAAAAAAAGAAAATGAAGGACAAACAAAATCTTGGACAAGTCACTTAGACGTAAAATCCCTGTTTCTTTATCTATTTACCAGTCGGTTGGACTAGATGCCTTTATCTTCTATGTGGGTTATGTAAAATATTTTTTAAAAGGAGTATGTCTGTAACCCCTTTATACCTCTAGTGATTTTGTGGATTCCCCTTGGGAGAGAAATCTTTGTTAGATAATGATAACAGTAGTTAGTATTTGTATAGCTCTTGAAAGATTGCAAAGTGCTTTATAAATAAGATCTCATTTGATCCTCACAATAGCTCTGGAAGTAGATGCTATTTTTATCCCTACTTTACAGAAAAGGAAACTGAGGCAGACCAAGATCTGATTCTCCCAGGGTCACGCACGCTTTCAGGTTTTTCTAATTCTGGGACCAGTGCTGCATTCACTGCTCTATCCAGCTGCAGTGGATGATGTTCAGTTATTTCAGTGGTATCTGAGTCTTCATGATGTCATCTGGAGTTTTCTTGGCAAAGATAATGGAGTGGAGCTCTTTTTTACAGATGAGGAAACTGGGGCAAACAGTGTTGAGTGACTTTCCCAAGGTCCCACAGCTAGTAAGTGTCTGAGACCAGACTAGAACTGGTTCTGGGCTTGGCACTCTATCCACTGTGTCACCTAGACACAATGGATGGTTATTGAATTGAGGGGTAGCACTTGAAGTCGTTGCCACCTCAGTGTGAATGCATTTGTTGAGCTCTTTCCTGTGAGTCAGTCAGGATGAGAGAAATAAGAGAGAACATAAGGTCCAAAGGTGACTTGGAGTGGAAAGGGTCCGTGAAGAAGAGAATGGTGCATCATTATAAAAGGTGGTGGCATGGAGAATATTAAGCCCGGAGGAGAGAAGACTGAGAAGGAACAGGACTATAGATATGAGCTGGAAGGAGCCTTAGAGGACTCTAACAGGGGAGGAAACTGAGGAAAGTAGGGTTAAGTGACTCATTCAGTTAACTTGAGGTCAGATTTTAGCCTAGGTCTTCCTGACTCCAGGCTTGGCACTCTATCCACTATACCACCCAGCAAGGAACCTTAGAGAACTCTAACTGCTTTATTTTTCAGAGATAGAAACTGAGGCTCATAGAGATTAAATGGTTTATTTAAATAATGCTCCATCACCAGAGATTTTAAAATAGAGGCTGGTTGAACACTATCAGGGATATTTTATTTAAAGAAATTTAAAAAACCTTGTTATTTTTCTGTCTTAAATTGATACTAAATTTTTATTCCAAAGCAGAAGATTGATAAGCTCGGCAATGGGGGTTAAGGGACTTGCCCAGGGTCACACAGCTAGGAAGTGTCTGAGGCCAGATTTGAACCTCAATTCATTGAGTCATCTAATTGCCCTTGTCAAGATATTAAAGAAGGGATTTCTGTTCTGGTATTAGTTAGACTATATGCCATCTAGGGGCTCTTCCAACTCTTAGATGCATGGAGGGATGGACTTGGAATTCTAAGACAAATGTGGGAGTTCCAAAGACAATGTCTGTAAAATTCTAGGCTCATTGAGGTTATTTGTTCTATTTCTGATTCTGTCACAAGCCACACTTCCTCTCTGTTCTGTGCCTCAGTTTCCCCTCTGGTTGGACTCACCTCAGATCCTCTTACCATTCCAGCTTGAAATCCTAAATCCTGAGTTCTGAGGGAGGAGGGCCACTGGTTTTGCTGCTACAAACTGATAGCAAGAAGGCTGCTTAGCCTTCCCCATGTGGTGCTCAGGATCTCCGGAGGCAGGCCTGATTGAGTGGGGCGGGAAGGTAGGCAGCAGAGGGCCCCTCCGCAGCAGTGAAGGGCTCTTGAATTCCTTTGCCTTGGAGACTATGGCAGAAGTGTAATTACTCCATGTACTCTGAAAAGAGTGGCCTCGCCCCAGCTCCCCAGGAGCTTCAGTGCCTTGGTGCTGATTGAAGGCATAAGGAAATCAGACTCTCTGCCATTGATTTCCACTAACCACTGAATGCTCCCCCTGCAAAACAAAATCCCCCCAAACAAACCATAAAACAGAAACAGAAACAAAGAACCCTGGCTTTTCTGCCCTCGTTTCCTTTATCTCCCTTTCTCCTACACTATCTTGGTCCCCAAAGTTTCCTGAGAATAGACCAGACTCCATCCTACCTTGCACCCATCCCCTGCTCAAGTCTCCATGCTACTTCCTGACCTTCTCCCCATGCTCCTTCCTACTCAGAATGCTATGTCCACTTCTCCCCAGAAATTTTGGACTGGGTCTCTGGATCTCCCAGTTCTGATAGGACAGCTTTGCCTTATTTTTCCAGGGCCCAAGTCTCCATGTCAAGTCCTGGTGGTCTCTTCACCATTACCTACGTGGGTATCCTACCCCCTACTCTTTCCTAGAACCCTTTTCTGTGTTGTCTTCCTCCATTAGAATTTAAGGGCCATGAAGAGAGCGGCAGTTTTGCTTGTTTGTATTTGTGTGCTTAAGTTAGTACCTGGCACATAGTAAGCCCTTAATAAATTCCTTCCTTCCTTCCTTCCTTCCTTCCTTCCTTCCTTCCTTCCTTC
>NW_025390225.1:1931-2849 GCF_016433145.1 Gracilinanus agilis | reverse complement strand
TCCTAGTTCTACCCCTTCCTATTATGGTATTTCCTTTTAAACCCGTGGTTTGTTTTAAATCAATACCCCTTGTCCCCTCCCTTGATTTACTTCCCTTTCCATCCCCTCCCTTTTTATTCCCCTCTTATTATTTTTCAAGGCTGTTAGAGTCCGAATGGACGACCACCCAAGGAGCACACGGAGACAATGCAATCCAATCAAAGGGAAGTCTTTATTTCTAGTACGCACTAGAGGAGCTCAGCAAGAGAGTTCGGGGGGGGGGGCATTGTCAGAGTAAAGATTATGTACATTTGGGGTGGCGGGAAACTCAGGGGGTGGAGGGTAAGGTGGAGGGTGTTGGCAGACTCAGGGGCACCCTGTAGTTCTTGAAGCGGGACTTCTGTAGCCTTTGTAGTTAGTGGTTTTTGGCTGTTTCCCCAAGCATGTAGGGTTTTTATGCTACAATTGGGAGCCTAATGAACACCCTATTGTTAGTGACCGTGGATTTCTCTAAGACATCCTGACCTGTTAGTAACCTTGGGTTTCTTGGAGCCATCCTGATTGGGGAGTCCTTAGCTTGTGGTTGCTTGTGGTTGCTTAGTTTCTGTGTCATAACTTTGGGGTTCTACAAGGCCTAATGAATTCCCTCCCCTTCTCTTCCCCTCCCTTTAAGACCCCCCCCCACTGCGCCCTTGGTTTGTCTCTTCTGAATTTATCTGTAGGGTTAGATAGAATTTGATATCCTAATGGATCTAGCTACTCTTCCCTCTCAGGATTAATTTCACTGAGAGTAAGGTTTAAGTTTTTCCTTTTATGCTCTCTTCCTCTCATCCTTATAATAGTATTCCTTCCCTCCCCTTCCCATGCCCTCTTTGTGTGGTATAGATTATCATATTTTTCTTATTCCTTCAAGTTACTCTTGGTACCATCTTCTATTCC
>NW_025390225.1:0-1831 GCF_016433145.1 Gracilinanus agilis | reverse complement strand
CCCACTTTTCCCCCCATATCATCTTAGACCATTTAGTACTCCAACTTATTATTACTAATTCTTCTAATCACTATAATAGTGAGTACAATTTTTTAGAATTACACATAATATTTCTCCATATAGAAATACAAATAATTTGATTTTATTGAAGCCCTTGAAGAAGGCAATTTAAAGGTCAGAGTTTTCTTTCTTATTTATCTTTTCATGTTTCTCTTGGTTTTTGTAGTTGGATATCAAACTTTCCATTTAGTCCTGTTTTTTTTCTGTGCAAATGCTTGGAAATCTTCTATCTTGTTGAATTTCCCCCGGAAGTATATAGTCAGTTTTGATGGGTATGTTATCCTTGGTTGTACACCTAATTCTCTTGCCTTTCTATCATGTTCCAAGCCTTGCGGTCTTGTAGTGTGGAGACTGCCAGATCCTGTGTGATCCTGATTGGTGCTCCTTGATAACTGAATTGTGTCTTTCTGGCTTCTTGTAATATTTTCTCCTTAACTTGGAAGCTTTTGAATTTGGCTATTTGGTATGAATTAATTGGATCTGTGCTTCATGCCAAAGATTTCATAATATGGAAGTTATTGTTTCAGGAATCATGTGAGGAACAAGCTAGAATCAACAAAAAACACCATGTCGATATTACCTACGATGAATTAACTGGCACAGGTACATTTAGAAGTCTTACTAGGCAATTGTTACATTCAGAACAAACCTTTAATCCAATTGGACTAGCTGCTCAAAGAGCATGGCAGATTGAAACTACGAAACGCAATGCTACAGATTTCTTTGAGGAGACAATTCATCACCAGGAGTTTATAAAGCAAAGTCAAAAGACTGGCAAAATAGAAGGAAACATGAAATATCTCAATGAGAAGTTAATAGACCAAGAAAACAGGTTAAGAAGAGACAACTTGAGAATTATTGGTCTTCCGGAAAAATTAGAGACAAATAGAAACCTAGTGTATTACAAGAAATTATCTAACAAAACTGCCCCAATGTCCTCGAACAAGAGGGCAAAATAGACGTTGAAAGGATCCATAGATCACCCTCTACACTAAATCCTCAGAAGACAACCCCCAGGAATGTAATAGCCAAATTTATTGAGGTTACAACAGTATGGGGGGGAAGGGAAGAGCTCAGTGGCTTGATACATTAACATTATGAGGTAATCATCGTAAAATGCAAACTGCCAAAACCAAAAACAATAGGTAGAGCTAAGATCCAGATCCAGAGCAGATATGGCCTAAGGCATCTACTGATGTTTGATACCTATGTTAATTGATCATTGAAGGAAAAGTAAGGAGACTGAGATAATTGACCAGTCTTCTGGGGTGTAGCCTTAGGGAAGGGCTAGGGATTTGGCTTTGTTCAATTTGACTCAAGATTATAGAGATCAATCATTAGCATTAGAAGAGTTAAGTTTTTGAATACTCCTTAAAATAATATCACAATTAATGTATACCTGGATTGCTACATATTCCCCTTTATTTACTAAAAAAAAAAAAGAAGAAAAAAATGATTAGATTGAGTGGAAAAAAAACTTAAAACAATTTAAAACAAAAAAGAATGGAAAATTCTAAAGGGAAAAGGGAAAATCTGAAAGAAAAAAGTAAAAACAGTAATTGTAGGAATAAGATTAAAAATTTGAAAAAGATGCAAAGTGAAATCTAGCAGTCAAAAGATTCTTGTTAAAAAAAATAATGTTGGAAAATAAAATTTCAAATCAGAAAATGTAAGAAGGCCCGAATTAATGTGAAACATAAGTTCCACAAACCTGTGGGACACATAGTATATAGCATTTTACCCATTAGCAGTCAAGGGTGTAGGAAGTTGT
>NW_025390224.1:0-8261 GCF_016433145.1 Gracilinanus agilis | reverse complement strand
TTCTTAAGGGTTAGGACAGGATTAAGTGACTTGTACAGGAGTCACACAGCTAGGAAGTGTCAGAAGTCAAATTTGAACTTGGGTCCTCCCAACTCCAGGCCTGGTGCTCTAGCTACTCTACCATTTAGCTGCCCTACTGCTTCACAGTTCTGTAGACATAACACTGGCTTTTGGAGTTATGGGAACTTGGTTCAAGGACTGTCTCTGGGCTTCAGTTTCTTGAAATATAAAATAAAGAGGTTTGCCTTGATGGCCTCTAGAGTTCTCTTCGGTGCTAAATCTAGGATCATGCAAGAGACCTCTAAGACAGTTATCTTGGTTTACTACTGTCACATGAAGAAGCAGTTCAGTTACTCAGAGACACAGTTCAAGAGCATCTCTTGACCCTCTTCCTCTACCAGCTGGAGGCCATTGTGCCGTGGCTCTATTTGGTTCCACCTCCTTCTATTTAGAGGGTGGGACATCCTGTGTCTTCTGCTGCTCATACACTGACTGGGAGGCCAGTGACCCATGGCCACCAAGCAGATGAACCCTAGTTCCTCTCTCCAGACCTGGGCTGCAATGTGTTTTTGCAATTCTGTGAAAGCTTTGCCAAATCGGTGCTTCCTCAGACAGGTCCAGAATATAAAGAAATCTGCAGTGAGGGGATGCAAAGAAATCTGGCATTTCAAATTCCCGTCAACTGTGTCAAAAGGTGCAAGATGTTGGAATAATTACTTCCAAACGGTTCCATTTTTTTCTCTCTGCCCCCACCTCTTCCTTTTGACCTCTCCATCTGCAAAAAACCAAAACAAAATGAATTTAGCTTTCAAATCTTAGGGTGCTCCCTTACTCATTTCAACCCTTTCCCCTCTCTCATTTCTCCCTTTCCCTTGAATTTTCTTGCTCCATATTTTTCCATGTCTTCTTTCTTTCATCTTCTTTTCCCACTCCCCCCAGTCTGCCACTTGGAATGGATTCTCGACCACTTATTTCTCCACTTCTCAATTTTCAGGATTTAATCTGGGCTACTTTTCCCTCCTCCCTCTCTCAAATTATCATAGCCAGAAATGCTCTGTTTGTTTTCTTTTTCTACTAGGGCATCTTTGTGCCAATTTACTTGTCACTAAATGTAGTGCATTTAATCCTTGAGGGCTTGTTGCAGCTCAAGGAAAGCAGAGAGCTGAGACATTGATGCAGATGATTTAGGCAAGAAGACCTTGCATAGAAGAAAAAAATAACCACACTGGTCGTATTCACTGATCGAATCCAACCACCAATCATCAAAATCTCTATTCCATTTCCCCCACCCCACCCCCCACCCTTGTGAGCATTGGTATTTAGGCAATTAGAGCATGGAGCCTGGAATCAGGAAGACCTGAGTTCAAATCTAGTCTTGGATAGTTACTAACTTTGTGGTCCTGGGCAAATCACTTGACCCTGTTTGCCTCAGTTTCCTCATCTTGTCAAATGAGCTGGAGAAAGGAAATGACAAACCATTCTAGTTTGTTTGCTAAGAAAACCCCAAATGTAGTCATGAAGAGTCGGAAATGACTGAAATGGCTGAACAACAACAATGGTGAATTCTAGTTGCTTATCTGGAAATTTTACTACAATTTACTGGCACTGAGTATTCCTAGACATGTGATTGTGAACACACAATCTGAGACTTCATTTTCTTATCTCTAATATGGAAAATGGTTCTTGATATTTTTCTAGTTCTACCACTAATTCAATTTGACTCAATTCTACTTAATTCAGTTCAAATTTATTAAGCAGCAAAGAACTGTGGATACAAAAATTGGACAGATCCAACCCTCCCAAGAGCTCCCTTTCTATTGGAAGAGAATACAAAGAGAAGTAGATGCTAGGTAATTTGGGGAGGGAGAGAAGACTAGTATTGATTCTAAGAAGGAAGGCAAGGGTTTAAAAAGGATTATATCCCTATGTAATCTGGGGAAAAAGTAAGAAATTTCCTAGAAATCTAAGGTTTGTTATTAGTACCAGTAGAATGTTTTTATGTGATACACAATACTGTGTGTTGGTTCTAAGGTAGAGGAGCAGTATGGGCTAGGCAATTGGGGTTAAATGACTTGCCCAGGGTCACTCTGCTAGGATATATCTGAAATCAAATTTGAATTCAAGGCTTCTTCTGTCTCTAGAGCTGGCTCTCAATCCACTGAGCCAACTAGCTGTTCCCCCCCCTCCCATGCTCTTATTATGATAAGTGATAATACTAATAATTGATTATTCTTTTACATGTTGGCTATGTAACTTTGGGCAATCCACTTTTATTATTTGGGACAAATGCAAATATAGTCTCTTCCCTTTCTGGTATCTATTCTCTGGGCATTTTTTGGCCTCACATCTGGACCTTGCCTGTGATATTGGATTATTAGACAAAAGAAAGTTAAGGAGAAAGCTAGGAGTGCAGAGAGATAGAATCATGGATAATACCTGGTTCCTTAGGACTCTACTGTAGTGGGTTAATTTTAGACTACTCTTACATTTTGGATTTCATGATTTTTTTTTTTGCTCCTTTTGGTCTTCTTGGGGGATTCAATGCATTTGCATTTAGCCTTATAGTTGTTAGTTTTATATTTTCTTCAGTCAATCTATTAGATATAAAATGTGTTTTCTCCTTATTTTTATCATTCATCTAATATTAACCAAATCATTCTAACCAAAATTCTGTCATGTTAATAAGTCTTTAGATTTCTTTAACTTGTACTTTTATTATTAAATATATGTGTTTCCCTTTGGTAGTACCCTATCCCTTTGTTTGCTCTCTGATTTTATTTTCTGTCAGCTTCCCTGAAACATCCTTAACCAATACAATGTTATGAGTGTTCTCCAAATTTGTTAGCAACTCTTTTTTTTTTATTGTTTCAAATGTTAATTTTTTAGTGTGGAGCTTTTTGGGTTGTTAGATTACTTCCTTGTAGTTAATGTTTGTTCATAAATGTTTTAAAGTCTGTCTTTTCCCCAGATATTCATCTCTTGCTTTCCTAGAGCATATTGAGTTTTACTGGGCAGGGAAAGGGAAAAAATATTTATAAAGCCCCTATTATATGCCAAATGCTTTACAAATATTATCCCATTGATCCTTACAACAACTCTGGGAGTTAGATGGTGTTGTTATTCCCATTTTACAGTTGAGGAAACTGAAGCAAAAAGAAGCTGTGAATTGCCCTGGAGCACATAGTATCTGGGGCTCAATTTGAATTCAGGTTTTCCTGATTCAAGGCTCAGAACTCTATTCATTGCATCACTTACCTAGGTAGTAATTCTGACTTTATGGCCTATGCACTTTAATTATATAAACAATGTACTCCAATTTCTGCAATAGCTTTTGTACCTTGGAAGTGATTTCTGCCTTTCTGGTGGTTTGTAGTTTTGTTTTCCTTATCGTTATAGCTTTAGGGTTTAACTATAATGTTTGGAAACATATTAAACTAAAGTTCTTCCATGTAGTTTTTGTTTCTCTTCTTATTATAGTTTTGAGGGTTAACTATGATTAGTGAAGCATGTTAAATATTGAGTTCTTCCATTTTGGCATGCTATAGATTCTTTGAGTTTTTAATTCATTGTTCATTTTTTACCAATTCTGGTTGATTTTCTTTGAAAAATTTACTTAAATATATAGTTAAAATTAATTTGCTTTTCTATCTTCCCTGGGATGTCAACAAAACCCAGCTGACGACATTGTGATCTATCTTCTAGTTGGCCATTTTCCCAAGTCTGGATAATTTAGTGATTTTTAAAAGATGCTATATAGCCAGAAACTCTATATTGAGTAGATTCCATTTTCTTTTGTTAACAAGTATGCTGTAGATTGTTTCTGTGTTACTGAGGTTTAAAAAATTGTATTTTCTACATTGTCAACTTAATTATTTCCTCCCATTTGGGGGTGGGTGGGGAAGGGGTGGTGGTGGTGCAGTTTTAATTTTCACTTGATTTCCAAGTATGACTTTTAAATTTTTCTTTAATCTCTTTTAAAATTTAACCTTGAGATTTTCATAACATTTTAAATTTCTGTTTAATTTCTTTGAATATGGTACTTATGCATCTTAAAATATTTCTTGGTATATTTCACATGGTTTCTTTTGCCCTCTTCCATGTTTTTGGTGCTTAGAATGATTCAGTTGCTTGCTAATATTTTAGAGTTGTTTCAATGCTTTTTTCATTTTTAAATTTGACTTGGATTTCATTTTCTTTCTTTTTTTTTCCTAGCCATTTTTCTTATTTCTTTCTCTGGTTCCCTTTCATGGATATAACTCTGATATCTTGAATCAGGGACCTGCAAATCTAATAAGTTGAAATTTAATAAACCTACAAAGTCTTAAAATCTTTACCTTTTCCCTTAGAATTGATACTAAGTGTAAGTTCCAGAATAGAAGAGCAGTAAAGGCTAGGAATAGGGGTTAAGCAATTTGTCCAGGGTCACAAAGCTAGGAAGTATCTGGGGGAGATTTGAACCCGGATCCTTCCATCTCCAGACCTGGCTCTCTCTATCCACCAAGGCACCCCTAAGTCTATAAAGTCTTATACTTGAGTTCAAAAATAAACTTTGCAGGTAAAAGATGGAGGCGATATGGTGAGAAATTAGTTCCTCTGAAAAAGTTACATGAATCTTGGTGGATTATAGCAAACTCAGAATGAACCAACAATGTTATATGAAAGCAGAAACAAAACAAAAATTTAAAAAATGCAAAAAAAATCTTAATATAGGGGGTCAACTAGGTGGCTCAGTGTCTTAAGAGCCAGGCCTAAGTGGGGAGCTACTGAGTTCGAATGTGGTCTCAGACACTTCCTAGCTACATGACCCTGGATAAGTCACTTACCCCCCTCCCACCCATTGCCTAGTTCTTAGCACTCTTTTTTTTTTGGAACCAATACACAGTATTGATTTTAAGATGGATGGTAAGCATTAAAACAAATAAACAAAAAAAAACTCTAATGTAATCTTTTTTTAAATTTTTATTTATTTTTTTTATTTTAAACCCTTAACTTCTGTGTATTGACTTATAGGTGGAAGAGTGGTAAGGGTAGGCAATGGGGGTCAAGTGACTTGCCCAGGGTCACACAGCTGGAAGTGTCTGAGGCCAGATTTGAACCTAGGACCTCCCGTCTCTAGGCCTGACTCTCAATCCTCTGAGCTACCCAGCTGCCCTCTGATGTAATCTTAATCTGCATTAAGAGATGCATAGTGTTCAATCAGAAATAGGCAGGAAATAGCCTTTGTCATTTGTCATCCTGGTAAGACCATGTGTGGGATGTTGTTAAGTTCAGTTCTTGACACTAAATTTCAGAAAGGACAATGAAAAGCTGAGCAGAGTCCAGAGGAAGGTGAGCAGGATGGTGAAGACCCATGGGTTCATGCCGAAAGCAGCTCAGAGGAAGGAACAAGGGACACTTGGTTTAATGAAGAGAATGATTAAGGATTGTCTTCTTAGAGTTGTTATGGGGATGAAATGAGATTAGATTTGTATAGAATTTAGCACAGTGTCTGGCATCTCTCTCTCTCTCTCTCTCTCTCTCTTTCTGTGTCTGTCTATCTATCTGTCTATCTATCTATCTGTCTATCTATCTGTCTATCCATCTGTCTGTCTGTCTGTCTGTCTGTCTCTCTCTCTGTCTCTCTCTCTCTGTCTCTTTTTCTGTGTCTGTTTGTCTGTCTATCTGTCTATCCATCTGTCTATCTATCTATCTATCTATCTATCTATCTATCTATCTATCTATCCATATCTATCTATCTATCTATCTATCTATCTATCTATCTATCTATCTATCTATNATCCATATCTATCTATCTATCTATCTATCTATCTATCTATCTATCTATCTATCTATCTATCCATCCATCCATATGTCTATCTCTCATCTCTGTCTGTCCATCCTTCCATCTATTAGTCTGTCTGTCTATCCATCATCTATCTACCTATCTGTCCTTATTTATTCCCTCTGATTATTTTCTCCTAGCAATAAACACAGCCCTCAATCTGATGAGTCATTCTGTGAGATAGTTGGATTTCCCTTTGTTAGAGATCTTCAGTCAAAGCCAGATGACCACTTTGGGGCACATTATGGAGGCAATTCTTATTCATGTATGAGCTGGACTAAATAGTGAACTTTGAGGACCTTCTAACTCATAATGTTTTGTTATTTAGTCATTTTCCAGTCATATCTAATTCTTCATGATCCGTTTTAGTTTTTTTTTTTTTTTTTTTTTTTTGGCAAAGATAGCAGAGTGGCTTGCCATTTCCAGATGAGAAAACTAAGGCAAACAGAATTGGGTGACATGTCTAAGGTTACACAGCCAATAAGTGTCTGAGGTTGAATTAGAACTCAAGAAGAGGAGTCTTCCTGATTTCAGGTCCCAGCACTCTAATCACTGTGCCACTTGGATCCCCACCTGACAAATAATAATAATAATAACTAACATTTAGCCATTTAGAATCTATGATCAACAACCTCAAACATCAGGACACAGTAGAACATTTCTATAATTGATTTTCAATGACAACCACCGCATCAAGAAAATACTTAGAAGCAGCTAGGTGACATGGTAGATGAAGCACTGAACTCAAGGACAGGAACATCTAAGTTTAAATTTGGTCTCAGACATTCACTGGTGTGACTCTGAGAAAATCACTTAAGGGTCAGCTAGTGGATAGAATATCAGGCCTAGAGTTGAGTGGACCTGGGTTCAAATTTGGCCTCAGATACTTCCTAGCTGGATGACCCTGGGCAAGTTACTTAACCTCCCCATTGCCTAGCCCTTACCACTTTTCTGCATTAGAACCAATACCCAGTTTTGATTTAAGGCGGAAGGTGAGGGCTTAAAAAAAAAAGACAAAACAAAAGGGTTAAAAAATCACTTAACTTTTATCTCATTTTCCTCATCAAAGTAGGGATAATAATAAAATGTACTCCCCAAAGTTGTTGTCAGGATGAAATGAGAAAATATTTATAAAAGGGCTTTGTAAACTTTGTAGCACTATACAAATGCTACTAATAATGGTAATAATAATAATAAATTTTATTCTTTGTTAGATTTAGCACCCCCTGTTTGAGAAGGCAAGGAAGATGGCGAGATGTTCCAGATAGCTAGCCTGCCCAAATAGTTAAAGCACTAGCTCTGGTCTTGTTACACTGAGGTAAGCTTAGGCAAGTCCCTTTCCATCTCCGGGCGCTGGCTTCTTCATAGGTTCAGTCAGGGGTTGGGGCTGTGGGATCTCTAGAGACCTTTTTAGCTCCAACTTCAGTGGTTGTCTTTGATAGCTGTGGTGCAGTGAAAAAAGTCAGGGGACCTGCATTCAGGACATACTTCTGCTACACGGGAACTCGGACCCATCACATCCTCTCTGTGGTCCTTCAGTGGGGTTCTTCATTGATAAGATGAGGAGCTCAAAAATTCCATCATTGATACATTGACTGGATAATAGACCTTGATCATTGTTTCCTTAGAAAGTGTCCCAGTGAATGGCCAGGAGAGCCCTGGGAGCAAACGGTGACACTTTCCTTGGCTCATGGATTATTCATATAAAGGAACAATCCTAGTGAATCTCCTTATCTTGTATTCTACTTATTTGTCTGCATGTTCTATCCCCCACAATAATAATAGCAATGATAACGGACATTAATATAGTTTTTTAAGGTTTGTAAAGTGCTTATAAAGCAGGGTCTATTGAATTTTCATCTCAGTATTCCTAGCCTCACACATATTAGACACTCAATAAACACTTGTGAAAATGAATGGAATTGAATTACAAAGCCCTGAGGGTTTCTGAATCCTCAGTATAGAGACATGGAAACTGAGGCTTGGAGGAACTTGTCCAAGACCACAGAAGGAGTCGAAAGTCTGAGCCAAGGTGAGAGCTCATAACTGCGGGATTTACGGTCTTAGGCTATTACTGTTAGACTGGGTCTCAGTCTATGATGTTGTATATTTCTCTTTAATCACCTGAAAATAAATGAGTCTCTTTATGTGAAAATGCTTTGGGGAGAGAATTTAATTACTCAGATTTTTCTTTATTATTGAAAGAACTGAAAAAATAATTTTAGCATATAGGGCAGAGGAATTTCTAGTGACTGGTCACTTAGAAAATCTCTCTGTCTCTCCCACCCTACCTCTCTGTCTCTCTCTCTCTTTGTTTTCATTCCCCCCTCCTCCTTCCTTTTCCCTTCCCTTCCCTTCCTGTCCTCTTTTTCCTTTCCTCTCCTTTCCTCTCCTCTCCTCTCCTTTCCTCTCCTCTCCTCTCCTCTCCTCTCCTCTCCTC
>NW_025390223.1:0-1169 GCF_016433145.1 Gracilinanus agilis | reverse complement strand
AAAAAAAAACCTTAAAGAAAATTCAAGGTATCTCATAGACTCAGGAGCAGTTTTATCATGCTGGTTGAGGCACACCACCAGAGCCCAATCCACCATTCTGGGTTCCTTCCAGACCTTGACTGTTAGAGTGGCAATCTAAGAGCATGAAGAGTTCCTGCCTCAGTTGGCATTCCCTATCATCTACTTACTCTTACTCTCTCTCTCTCTCTCTCTCTCTCTCTCTCTCTCTCTCTCTCTCTCTNNNTATATATATATATATATATATATATACATATATATGTGTATATATATAATTGATAACATTTATAT
This sequence comes from Gracilinanus agilis, assembly GCF_016433145.1. Classification (NCBI taxonomy): domain Eukaryota; kingdom Metazoa; phylum Chordata; class Mammalia; order Didelphimorphia; family Didelphidae; genus Gracilinanus; species Gracilinanus agilis. The sequence goes on along the minus strand of NW_025390223.1, from coordinate 860 downwards.
AACCAAGTGGATGTGCTTATTGGATCTGGGAGGGACGAGAAAAGATGGGAGGGAAAGAAAATGAATTATGTAAACCTGGAACAATATTTTTAATTATAAATAAATAAATTTCTTTTTAAACATCAGGAGGATCAACCTAAACATTATCTCTAGACGCAAACAGAGACTGACCTCAAGAAACAGTCAGAAGGCAAGAGAAGGTTGAAAGAATGACCAAACCAAAAAAGAATCCTATCATAAAAAGTTATGATGGTGATAGAGATACTCAAGAAACAAATTTGAGAATGACTTCAAAATATCTACAAGCAAAACCTAAAAAATTACTTCTTAAAAAAAAAAAGCACAGTTTGGACACCAATCCAAAATTACAGGAAGAAACAAAGCAATTTTTTTAAAAGGAGTTTTAAATGTTTTTATAATGAAATGAGAGTGCTAGAGGGGAAAATTGGAAAATAAATAAGAAGTATGGCAGAAAAAATTGGAAAGGGAATTAATAGGTTGGCACAAAAGATACAAACCTTTACCCAAGCAACAAAGTCCTGAAAATTGGAATGGACCAGAGAGAAGCTAATAACTTCATGAGATAAGAAATAGTCAAACAAAAATTAAAAGCGTGAGGAAAAAAAAACCTTAAAGAAAATTCAAGGTATCTCATAGACTCAGGAGCAGTTTTATCATGCTGGTTGAGGCACACCACCAGAGCCCAATCCACCATTCTGGGTTCCTTCCAGACCTTGACTGTTAGAGTGGCAATCTAAGAGCATGAAGAGTTCCTGCCTCAGTTGGCATTCCCTATCATCTACTTACTCTTACTCTCTCTCTCTCTCTCTCTCTCTCTCTCTCTCTCTCTCTCTCTCTCT
>NW_025390222.1:0-1505 GCF_016433145.1 Gracilinanus agilis | reverse complement strand
CAATTTAGTATAATGGAAAGAGGGATGGATTCAGAGTCAGGGGGTGTGGGTTCAAATCCTAATTCTGTAACTCACTACCGATCCAACTTTGGGAAAGTCTCCCTTGGCCACAGTTTCTTCATCTGTGAAGATGAGGAGAGGGGGCAGGACTAGACGGCACCTTTAGTCCCTTCTGGCACCTGATTGTGATCCTTCAGTTCTATTATCCAGAAAATTCCAGTAATTGGGATTATATTGACAAATGTGCTCTAGAACCAAGATATTCTGAGAACATACAACCTCCCCAGCAAAGCCATTGAGCCTAGAGCTCAAGATGACCTTCCTTGGTGGCTGCTGCTCTTTCCTCCCATGTCAGGGTTTTGGGGGCATCCCAGCGAGATGCACTGCCCAGGATAGAACTGGCCCATGGGAGTCATAAAGTCCTCAGGGACATGGATTCCTCTAAAGGCTGAGCTGACAGATACGAGGTGCCAGACTAGGTTTGCCAGGTTAAACTCAGCTATTAAAGCCCCATACCCCCACTTTCCTGGCACTGGAAGGAAGCACCAGGGCCAGAGTTTCTGAAAGAAAGAAATATTAAGTCATCCTGCCCCTGTGACATTGACATCACTTTATTACTAATATTCCATGCCTAGACACCTTAATACAAACCTCCTCCTTGAAAGGCTGTTCCAATCCAAGGCCTCCCCAGCCCAGGGAGGATTCCTGACCAGTATAAGGCATCGGAGAGCTCCTCCCTAAAAGATGGGGCTTCATTAGGCCACCATCCCAATCATCGCTGGTCCAGGTTTGGCAGGTTTCTTCAGGTGTCATAGAGCTCAAACAGAGAAGGACCCTTTAGAAGTCATCAAGCCCAACCTTCTCATTTTAGTACAAAAGAAACTGAGGAAGAGCCAAAAAGAAGTGAGTTCTTCAAAATCACAAGAGCAGAAAAAAGTATCAGAAGTAGGATTTGAACCAGGTTCTCTGGCCCCAGAATCAGCATTTCCCCCCCAGCACCAGGCCATCCATTTCTAATAACCACTTGTGTTGGTCTCAGCATTTTCAATTCACAACGGTCATAGGAGGTCACTGGCTTTGGAACATTTTCTAGATAAAAAAAAAAAAAAAACAGAGGCTGGGCTCAAAGTCACATGTTAAATAAGTAGCCAAAATTCAGCTGAGCCCCAGACTTGTGACCCATCCCCCAGCATTCACCACACCTCATCAGGGAACCTCTCATTGGAGTTCCAATTTTTCTCAAAACAAGTCTTCTAGCAACGGATTTCTAAAAATGCTTTCCCAGATATCCTTCCCCTCCTAGTAAATCCCTCTGAGCTGAGACCTTTGGAACCCATGGGAGACACTGCCTGGATAGCACCAGTAATGCTGACGGGTCACTAGTCCTGGTCACAAGAGTTCCTCTACCAGATATGCTATGGGTGCTGAGCTCCTGAACCAAGGGCAAAATTAATAAACGAAGGAAGGAAGGAAGGAAGGAAGGAAGGAAGGAAGGAAGGAAGGAA
>NW_025390221.1:407-7783 GCF_016433145.1 Gracilinanus agilis | reverse complement strand
ACTTAGAACTTACTAAATTGGCGTGGAGTCAAAATGGTGGCAGAGTATTAGGAAGCAGTGCAGTGAGTTCCCCTCCACCAACTCCTCTAAACAGATAGAGAAAATGCACCAGACTGAATCCTGATGCCAAAATTCAGAAGTCACAGGGAGTCACTTTTCCATTCCATATCACAGGAAGGTCTGCAGACACTGGATATGGGTCAGGACAAAAGTGTATTGGGTGGAGCACTTAATAAACCAGGGAGAGGCCGTATATCACAACAAGAGTGGGTCCTATTCCCATTTGGGGTACCACTAGACCCATGCTATGGCACCAATAGGGATTGGTACAAGTAACTGCTTTGTCACCCACTATCTGCTTCTGGTTTATTATTCTAGGATGAAGTAAGGAGGAGATCTGCACAGGGGAGTATTTTCACCATGTAGGGAGGCCTTGGGTACTAAGGAATTTCAGAAGTCAGAAGCAACAATAATAGTGTGGATCAAAGAACCAAGGCTTATAGCTAGGTGTCAGTTCCAGAATACAGCCCAGTCTGCAGAAGAATAACCAAGGAAACCAAGGTAAAAATTCCAGACCAAGGAGAACCTACATTGCAAAGAGCCTGCTCTTCACCCGAGGGTCTCAGGAGGTAGGATGGCGTGGCGAAACGAAACGAAAATGAGCCAGAGTGCAAGTGAAATTGCAGAGGCTCTTCTCTCTCATGCCATCAGCTGATTTTTATTTTTGTACCCTTTTTTCTTTATGATCTCATACAGGATTTGATTTTCCCATACATTAAAAATCACACATTAACTTTTGAAATGTCATATGATTGGTATTTACTAATTATCCTACTGTGATTAAACAAAGAAGCAAGCTTGTCAAAAATTATTCATTACAGAATGGCTTAGTTGGAACTTTATTATTTTTAGCCATCTGTAAGTTACAAGAACATCATTTCCTGGCTAAGCATAATGGTTGAATATATTTTAACTAATTAAATCGAGCATATTCTTACTTTATGCTAGTCAGACCTATCATTAATCAAGAAGATAGTTATGGTAGTTGGTTACATCAAAGAAGATACAATAATATCAGTTTGGTCCAAATTTTGTTTCAATTATTATCTTTCATTTTTCACTTTTCTTCAAAGGTAAGTTTGTTGTACTTTCTGCTACAGGGTTAATAAGAATGCAGTTGTGGAAGGGTGACTCTGTGCTAATTTGTCATTCCCCTGTTTTCCTTGTAACTCATTGTTTCCTTGATCAGTGGGAGGTTGGGAGCAAATCCAGGCCAGGTACATTCTTGCTGGGCAATTTAGAAACTTGCATTAACCCACTAACTGCTGGTTTATTGTGGGTAAGATTTTGAGCAAAGTTTCTGTATTATAGGGGTTTATTTAGGGGTTTAATTAGGGATAGTGGGTGATCTGTGACTGTGGTTGTCCTTGCTATTAGCCTGTATTGTTTTTCTGTGTTTCTCTGGGGTTGAGTAAGGAAAGTAATTTCAATAGTCCCAGTAAAAGGAAATGCTAGTGAGAAAAGAATCAAATCTAACCTCAGACTCTTACCAGCTGTGTTACCCTAGGCAAGTCACTTCACCCCCATTTCCTAACCTTAACACTCTTCTGCCTTGGAGCTAATACACAGTATTGACTCTAAGGTGGAAGGTAAGGGTTTAAAAAAAAAAAAGAAAAGAGTCACATAAGGGAAACTGAGTGAAAACAATCCATCATTCTGACACCTGCTATGGTGTTTTTTTTAGAGCTGGTGAAATGCTGTGCGAAATGTCATGGGCTTTGATGGCTTTCCACACTACATACACTGCTGTTATTGATTCAGAAAGAAAGAGAACTTCCCAACTGTCAGATGGGCCTGAGTATAGCAATAGTCATAACCCAATTCAGGAATTTGCAGAGGGCAGCCTTTCCTGGATTAGACTACTTTGAAGAGCACTTCAAGCTTTCAGGTCTCCAGCCTGTCCTTGAGATCCTGAAATACCACAACATTCAATGCCCAAAAAGAGCAGCAAAAAGCCCAGTCTAGACCTTTTATCCAGAAGTGTGACAAAGCCCAGCTCTGAAGTCAGAAGGTAGACAAAAAGAATGGACAAGGAAAAAAAAAGAACTCCACCATAATGGCAGGGAGGCTAAAACTCAGACCCAGAATATAAAGAAATGACTCCAAAATATCAATTACCATTGTCTCAGGGGAAAAACCCCACAGCTCAGTCTCTTAGAAGAGATGAAGAAAAAGGTTTTTTTTTCCTTTAAAGTTTAATGTGTTTTCTATAATTAGAATGAGAAAACAATTCTCCAGGTGAAAAATAGTCAAAAGATATGAGCAGGGAGTTCTCAAATGAAGAAATTAAAACTATTGATAGTCAAGAACAAAAAGAATGATGGGAGTAGGTCAAAAAGGATTTTTAAAATCAGAGGGGGAGAAGAAAAATGGAGGAAAGAAATAATAATAATGTAGGAAATCATGAAATAAAGATTTGAGAGCTTAGTAAAGGAGGTACAGCAATATCCTGAAGGAAATAATATCTTAAAAACAGAACAGGCCCATTGGTAAAAGAAGAACAAAAATACATCAAAGAAAAGAACTTTTTAAAAAGAATTGGTCAAATAGAGAATGATATTCAAAATTTTACTAAAGAGAGCTCAAGGCAGAATTGGCCACACAGAAAAATGTGCAATATTCACTGAGGAAAAGTAGGACTTCTTAAAAAGTAGGACTGACCAAATGGAAAAAGAGATACAAAAGCTTACTGAAGAAAATAATTTCTTAAAAATTAAAATTGGTCAAGTGGAAGCTAATGAGACTCCATGAGGTATCAGTGAACAATAAAAGAAAATCAAAAGAATGAAAAAAATAGGAGAAAATATGAACTATCTCTCTGGAAAACAACTGACCTAGTAAACAGATTTGGGAGAAAAAATCTACCTGAAAATCATTATTTAAAAGAACTTAGACATTTTTCAAAAAAATTATCAAGGGAAACTGACCTGACAATCTAGAAACTGAAGATAAAATAAAAATTTAAGTACGCCACTGGTCACCTCCTAAAAGAGATCCCAAAATGAAAATTTCCAAGAATATTTTAGTCAAATCCCAGAACGCCTAAGTCAGAGATAAAATATTGCAAGCAACCAAACAGAAACAATTCAAATATCATGGAGCCACTGTCAGGAAAACACAAGATTTATCAGCTTCTCCTTTAAAGGACTGGAAGACCTGGAAAGATGAAAGCAGCTAGGACTACAACCAAGAATCATCTATACTCAGCAAAACTAAGTATAATCCTTCATGGGAGAAAATAGATATTAAAAGAAATAGAGGATTTTCAAGCATTGCTGGTGAAAAGACCAGAGATAAATAGAAAATTTGGCTCAGAAATACAAGACTTATGTAACAGGAAAGAGAAATCACAAGAGATTCAATAATGTTACACTATTTACATCTATATGTGGGAAGATGATACTTGTAACTCCTAAGAACTTGTATAAATGGAAATTTGAACCTTGGACTTCATCTCCCATAAGTGCTTTAGTTTTCCCAAAATTCCCTTTAATCTCTTCTGCACCTCCAGGTTTATGTGGTCATGTTATTGTTTATAGTTGGCTGCAACTCCTCCCTCTTTCTCTTTGGTTCCTGGGAGTGAGCTATTTAGTACCTTTTAGTTAGTCTCTTTTGTTAGTTTATTATTAATAAAACATTTATGAATATAATATTTAATATTTTGCATATTAATTTTAATCTTCAAATTTATGGCTAACCACAACAGGATAGAATTCTCAAATATTTTTTTCAAAATAGATTTTCAGTATAGTTAGTAAGTTTGCTCAAGAGCTGAGAGCTGGGGTTTCCTTTTCTTGCCCTATGCTCCTGTGGTTTTGTTTTTCTTCTCTGGCCACTCAGCCTGCCTGCTTTCTTCCCATCCTGGAAGGAAAGGTTTCCCTTTACACAAAGTCAAACACTTTCTAACTATATGATCCCAGTCATGTCAGTTCAGTTGCCTAACCTTTACTCATCATCAGTCTTGGTACTAAGCATACTAAGCATCAATTCTAAAACAGAAAGGAAGGTTTTGTTTTTTTTTTTCCAAAAAAAGAGTATTTATGGAAATCAGTGGAAAAAAGTTAAGTAAGGTGGTCTAATAGTTCCAGATTTTAAACTATTTGCAAAGTGGTAAGCATGAAAACAATCTGGTACTGGCTAAAATATAGAGTAATGGATCAGTGGAATAGATTAGGTACACAATACATACTACTAAATGACCAAAGTAAAATAGTGTTTGATAAATCTAAAGATCCAAGCTTTGGGGACTAGAATTCAACATTTGGAAAAAATTGCTGGGGAAAATGGAAAGCACTTGGACAGAAACTAAGCACAAACTAATGTCTCACACCATGAATAACAAGATAAGGTCAAAATAGAAAAATAAACATAAAGGATGACATAAGTAAATAAGGAGAATATGGAAAATTTTACTTGGCAGATCTGTGGATAAGGGAAGAATTTATGACCAAATAAAAAGTAGAGAATATTATGGAAAGTAAAATAGATAATTGTGATTAGATGAAATTAAAAAAGCTTTTGTGCAAACAAAACCAATACACCCAAGATTTTAAGGAAAATGGGAAACTGGGAGGAAATTTTTGCAATATGTTTGTCTAATAAAGGCTTAATTTCTCAAATATGTAGGGAACTGGACCAAATTCATAAAAATAAGAGTTATTCTCCAGTTGATAAATGGCCAAAGGAAATGAACAGGTAGCTTTCAGTAGAAGAAATCAAAATTATCAATAAAATAGTCCCCTTAAAAAATGCTCTAAATCACTGCTGATTAGATTGAATTAAAACAACTATGAGATCCTATCTCACACTTATCAGTCTGGCTAGCATGATAGAAAAAGAAGATGATAAATGAGAGAGGGTAAATGGAAAAATTGGAACATTAATGCACTGTTGGTAACATTGTGAACTAGTCCAAATATTCTGAAGAATAATCTAGAAAGGACTTTAAAACTGTGCATAATTTTTGCCCACTAATACCATCACTATGTCTAGCAAAGAAAAAGGAAAAGAATCTGTGTGTGTGTGTGTGTGTGTGTTTGTGTGTGTGTGTTTGTTGTGACAAAGGATTGGAAATTGAAGAAATGTCCATCAATCAGGGAATGGCCAAACAAGTCATGGTATAGGATTGTGACAGAATATTATTGTGCTATAAAAAAATGATGATCAGAATAGGCTTTATGGTGTTTTCAGGAAACTCTAAAACCTCTAGTGTGAAGACCTGCAGAACTCTTTTCAGAGTCACTTTCCTTCTTTGGTGTCTACCAGCTACCTAAGCCTATTCCACCAAAGCCCTGACAGGAAGACAAGCATGTGAGAGGCAGGGCTACACCAAATTTATATCCTCCCTACTTTAGCTTGTAATGTGAGGAGAGTAGGGTGCTGGGAATTGTAGTTTTTAGGGTAACAGATTCTAATTACACAATTCCCCCCTTTGTGATCCTTTGGGAGATTAGCCTCCTCAATGGATCATTTAAACATAACTATCTTATACCTCTAAAGATCTTCTAGCTAAAGGTGCATACAATATTGCACTTTCTAAGAAGAAACTATAATAGTTAGAAATAAGAGGGAAATAGAAGAGAGACAGCAAAACCAGTATTTGCTAGGTGCATTGACAAAAAGCCATTTAGGGGGCAGTCCTCTTTGGCATAAGAGTTTACATTCAAAATAAATGTGCTCAAGACTTCCGGTTAAGATGGCGGCAGAGTAAGGAGCAGCTGCTGGACCTCTCCTGACCGAACCACACAGGACCCCTCAAGGGGAAATAAAAACGAGTCCAGAGGAACGAAGGAACCCCACAACAGGGCGCAGCATTGAAGGTACGCAGAATCGGGGCATTTCCACACTTTAAAGGTGTGAAACAGTTCACACTAAAACACGAGAGGAAGAAGCCCCTCCCCCACCCCCCACACCACACAAGAGGGTAAACAGGACTGGGGCAACCAGATAATCCCTGGCAGCCCCTGAGCCCGTACCTGTGCATTGCAAGAGGAGGGACCCCAGGTGGCTGGGACTTTCCCTGAGCGCCCACGTGGGTGAAGGCACCGCCTCGGGCCTGGACAAAGGCCCCTAAAACTCAGCCTTTCCCAAGCTCTGAAGGCATCGCCTCAGGTGCGAATAAAGATCTCCAGCCCACGGACTTTCACTACCTTCTGCGGGGGTGAAAGCAGGGCCCTAAGAGCATCTGCGCAGGCAAAGGCAGTGCCCTAGGCTTGAATAACGATCTCCAGCCCAGGCTTGGACCTCCAGTGAGGACCCAGTGCAGACCTGAGCGTGGCTGTGGAAGCAGCCCCAAAGACTGCTGAAGGAACCTTGGGCAGAGGGGCAGACCGGGAACTACCAGGAGGCCTGACCCCGAGGACAAGGAGACCGGAGCCCCCCCCCCCCAAGCTTGCAAGGCCCAGGCAGACCCGGAGTGCAAAGGCAAAGCGGAAAAGGGGCGGGGCTAACAATGGCCAGCAATAAGGAAGTCCAGAAGAAAAGGACCATCAAGAGAAATTCTGGAACACTGGACAACTTCTACACAGAGAAAATCCAGACAACAGAGGAGGGAAAACAAAAATCCAAACCTCCCCAAAAAAATGAAAGCTGGTCACAAGTTATGGAAGAGTTTAAAAATGAAATGCTGAGGAAGATGGAAGAAATCTGGCAAGAAAATAACAGTTTAAAAGGCAGAATTTCACAATTGGAAAGTGAGACAAGACAACTGAAGACCAAAAATGACCAGATTGAAAAGGAAAACCAAAACATTAGAGCCGAAAACCAGTCCTTAAAGGCTAGAATCGAACATTTAGAAACCAATGATCTCTCAAGACAACAAGAACAAATAAAACAAAGTCAAAAGACTGATAAAATAGAAGGAAACATGAAATATCTCAAGGAGAGAGTGACAGACCAAGAAAACCGGTCTAGAAGAGATAACTTGAGAATCATTGGTATTCCAGAAAAGGCAGAAATTAATAAAAACATGGACTCCATACTCAAAGAAATTATTCAGTAAAATTGCCCTGAAGTTATACAACAAGAGGGCAATATAGACATTGAAAGGATCCATAGAACACCCTCTAAACTGGACCCAGAAAAGTCAACACCCAGAAATATAATAGCGAAATTGAAGAGCTTTCGAGTCAAAGAAAAAATCTTACAAGAAGCCAGAAAGAGACAATTCAAATATCAAGGAGCACCAATAAGGATCACACAGGATCTGGCAGCCTCAACACTAAAAGAATGCAAGGCTTGGAATACAATATTCAGAAAGGCAAGAGAGCTGGGCCTGCAACCACGGATCAACTACCCAGCGAAACTAACCATATACT
>NW_025390221.1:0-310 GCF_016433145.1 Gracilinanus agilis | reverse complement strand
TGGAAAGTTTGACACTCAACCACAGATATCAAGAGAAAGATGAAAAGGTAAATAAGAAACAGAGGGAAAAGAAAGAAAACTCATAGTCTTTTAAGCTTGACTCTTTAAGGGCATAAATAAGATCTAATTATCTGTATTACTAGGTGGAGAAATGCTATGTATAATTCTCTGTAGTGAACTCTATACACTATTATAATATTCACTATTATAGCAACCAGAAGAATAATTCATAGGGAGAGGATAGGATACTAACTGGTCTAAGATGACATGGGGGGGTGGGAAAGAGGGGAGGAATAGTAGGGGACACCAA
>NW_025390220.1:0-2319 GCF_016433145.1 Gracilinanus agilis | reverse complement strand
AGACAGGGAGAGAGAGAGGAAGGGAGGGAGGGAGAAAGAAAGAAAGAAAGAAGAGAGCGAGAGGCCGGCAGGCCGGCGGGCAGTAGTTGGAGCCCGAAGGTGGAACACAGAAGGCGGGGGTGCTGGAGAGCGCTTGCGGCGGCAGCGAAGAACAGGCCGCCTCCAGTTGGGCGTGCGCCGGTGGTCCTCCGTTTCCTCTACAGAGGTCGGCTGACCTCCGGGGCCGCTGCCTGGCTCTGTGGGTCTGGATTTCCGTGAGGCGGAGCTGCCCAAAGCCGTCCGCCCGGCTCTCTCTTTCGGAGTCCCCAAAGGCCGGGTTTGGCCCGCCGGCCGGGCTCCAGCTTCTCCGGGCCGCAGGGTGGCTGCGCAGCCCGGACAAGGCGCTGTGCTCACCCCAGAGCCGCCAGTCCCGCGCCATCCCAGAGGACCAAGACAGCGAGAGGCTTCCCGGGCCGGGCGCCATGCTGGAGGCAGGCGCGGAGCCTGGGGCCCAGAGGAAGGACGGTTCTAGACGAGGTTCTAGACGAGGTTCTAGACGAGGTTCTAGACGAGGTTCTAGACGAGGTTGGGGGGGGCTGGGAATGTGGGGGCTGCGGGCACTCTTTAGCTTGAGCAGGGAGGCTCTGGAGGTGACGGCTCTTTCCTTTTGCGGGGATCTGTTACTCTCTCCCGTCCCCACCCGCCATAGGATGAAAGCTCCCCGGGGGCAACATCTCGGTATGCCCAGCACATAGTAGGTGCTTTAAAAATGCCCGTTGAGTCCAGGAGGGACGGGGCAGCTGTAAAGGGTTTGAGGAGTGTCCCAAGGAAGGGAGGAGGTGATGGATGAGGGCTGCCTGAGCCCCTGCGACACTCAGAAAGAGCAGATCTGCCTGGTGAAGGGAGTTTCCTCAACCAGGAGCTCCCTGTGCCAATGAAATGGCCCCTGACCCTGTCTTGGCTGGACGTGGACAGGTCGGGTTAGACAATGGCTAATCCTAGTCTGCCACTTAAAAGTAAGTGCATTTACTAAAAGCTTCCTCTGCCAGGCACTGGGATACTTACCTGTGTGATCTTGGACAAGTTCCCTTCCCCACCTCTGGGCCTTGGTTTCCCCCCCTGTAATGGGACCAGCTGGCCTCTGAGATCCTCTGAGCTCTAGATCTATGTGTAACCTGAGACAAGTCACTTCCCCTCCGTTGGCCTCAGTTTCCCCCTCTGTAAATGAGGCCCCCTCCAGCTCATAGTCCTCATCACAAGAACAGCACTCTAAGGCTTACAGTAGGGCCCCTTCCATACATCCCTTCTCTTGCCAGAACCTCATGATGCCTCTCAGAGGGGCTAAGTGCTACCAAGATCACATGGGCCCATTTTACAGGCCCACAAACAGGTTCAGGCAGAGCAGGCTGCACTTCTGGCCCTTGTGGGAGAGCCATTGCTGGAGGCAGGCTTAGATCCCGACCCAGCCCCAAGCAATCTCCCTACCAGTGTCGGCCTCCCAGCCTGGGACCCTCTAGTCTGGGTGGCTGAGGGTTTGCCCTCTGGCTGTCTTGGGACCATGACATTCACCTTCCCTTTGCCCCTCTCCTGCCCATCTCCGTGTGCCAAATCCATCCTCCTATTCTTGGCGTGTCACACAAGGCTCCATGGCTGCACTCAGCCTCCCTGTGACTTTCCAGCCCCCCCCCAGTCCTCTGGGAAGCCCCCCGAGGGCAGCGGCAGCCTTGCTTTCTTCATTTGTTTCCTCAAGAGCAAAGGAGATCTTGGCACAGAATAAGCTTTGGCCCTTGGTGAATCGTTTCACTCATGGCCAACCCTTTGTGACCCCATTTGGGTTTTCTTGGCGGACATCCTGGGCTGATTTGCCACTTCCTTCTCCCTACCCATTTTACAGAGGAGGAAACGGAGGCAAACTGGGCGAAGTGACTTGCCAGAGTCATACAGCTAGTGTCTGAGGCTGGATTTGAACTCGGGAAGATTTCTGACCCCAGGCCTGGCGTTCTATCCATTGCAACTCCACCTGGTGGACTGCAGAAAGTAGTAATGGCAGCCCTATGGCATGGGTGCCAAAGATGGCAGCGGAATGCTCTCTGTGGGCACCAACCCTTCCCCCCCAAAGGCAGAGCTGCTCCCCTCCCCCTCTCCACCATGCCTGAGGACATTGTTTTACATCCCCACCCTCTGCCCAGCAGCCAATGGGAGTGCACAGGGCGTGAGGTGGGCGGCTCACAGCTGGCAGAGCTGGAGGGGAGGGGCACACCACTTCTCCCTCCCACGTGGGGTAAGGCAGGAGGTGCACCCAGCATGTGGAGGGGAGGGGCACAGCACCCAGTCTCTGGG
>NW_025390219.1:967-9195 GCF_016433145.1 Gracilinanus agilis | reverse complement strand
TATTTTTTTTTTTTTTTTATCCTGGGACTCCATTCTAGGAGCATAGGGCCACAACCAGTAGGCAATGGGTCGCTCAGGGTCACCCAGCTGGGAAGTGTCTGAGCCCGGATTTGAACCTAGGACCTTTCGTCTCTAGGCCTGGCTCTCCATCCACTGAGCTAGCCCAGCTGCCCCTACTTTAGGTTGCAGTTTCTTTAGCAGATGTAGTTTTTACAGGGTGGGGTTGCTAGCCCCACACCCAACCCTCCTCCTTTTTCATCCGGGCTAGGGACCGTCCTTAGCCCAGGACTGGTAAGGGTGGGCGATAGGGGTCAAGTGACTTGCCCAAGGTCACACAGCTGGAAGTGTCCGATGCCGGACTTGAACCTAGGACCTCCAGTCTCTAGGCCTGGCTCTCAATCCACTGAGCCACCCAGCTGCCCCCTTTATATATTACATATATATTTATTTATACTTATATGTATCCATCCATATATCCACCTCTCTCTCAATATATATATATTTATGTGTTCATATATTTATTTATATTTATATATATCCATCCATCTATCCATCCATCCATCTATATATATATATATTTATAATTATATGTATCCATCCATCTCTCTCTCTCTCTCTCTCTCTCTCTTCCTGTCTCCCTGTCTCTCTGTGTGTGTGTCTCTCTCTGTTTCTCTCTCTCTCTCTCTCTGTCTCTCTGTTTCTCTCTCTCTCTCTCTGTCTCTGTCTGTCTCTTCTCTGTCTCTGTCTTTCTCTCTCTCTGTCTCTCTGTTTCTCTCTCTGTCTCTGTCTCTGTCTGTCTCTGTCTCTGTCTCTGTCTCTCTCTGTGTCTCTGTCTTTCTCTCTCTGTCACTCACTCATTTTCCCCTTCTCTTTCATTCCCCCCTCTCTCTCTTTGCGCCACTCTTTCTCTTCTTTTTTTCTCTTCTTACTGTCTCTCTGTCCCAACTCCCCCTTTCTTTACCTATTGCTCCCTCTCTTCCTTCCCTCTTTCATTCTTTCTCTCTCTATCTCTTTTTCTCTCTGTCTCTGTCTCTCCTTCTCTCATCCACCCGCCCAAAAGTCCCAAAGCCTGTCCTTTGCCCCCTGAACAAATGGCCTCCTGATTTCACAATACAAAGAAAACTAAAGGCACCATTGCTCAAAGGACTTCTGAAAAACCTGACTTCCTGTTGAAGCAATGAAAGCAAAATTTCTATGCAGCACTTCTGTCTTCAAGGTCACCATAGAATTAATAGGGTTCAACATTCCTCCCCTATTGCCTTTATTTTAAAAAATCTCCTCCTAGAGCCACAAGGGCATAGAAGGATGTGCTCTGCCTGCCTCTTTAAGGGAAGAGACCTTTGGAGCTTCCCTCTATCAAGTATGTCGCTGGTTTAGCATGTAGAGTTCCAGGTCATAAATAATTCAGGAACCTTGAAGAAGATTTTTCTTCTCCCTTCTTGGGTCCTCCCCTCCCCCTTCCTCTTTCTCCCCTTCCCCCATTTCCTTTCCTCTTCCCCTCCCTTTTTCTGGCTTATAACAAATGCTAATTTAATCAACTGGCAGTAAATCGTGCTGGTTGCTGACTCATGCCAGACTGAGCCCCCGCGGACTAGCAGAAGCTCTGCCATCTCATTTAGAAATGAACAATGCACGAGTGAGTTGCAGGGCTGTTCACCTTTCTTCTTTTGTCCTTTTCCCCCTCTTTTATTTGAGGATGTTGGCGAGGAGGGATTCCAAACTGGGAACATCACCCAGTGTAGGCAGAGCAATTCCCTTGCATCCCGCAAGGGGGCCAGAGGTGTGCAGGGCCTGGGCTGCCAGCAGCTGCTGGTCCAAATGAGGCAAGACTGTGGGGAATAACCCTGAAGTCACTGCACAGGTAAAGATCGCACCCCCCTGCCTCTGACACACGCAGTGGGAAAGGGAAGGAGGGGAAGGGAAGAGAAGGAGGGAAGAAGGGAAAGGAAGGAAAAACAGATTTGTGGCTTGTTATCCAAACCATAAAAAGATAATATATCAATGAAGCAATTGGGAAATTACAGAAACAGGCAACCCTGGGATCCTGGCTGATGTCAAAGGATTCACAAAGACTGAACACAGCTCCATTTCCAGACACCTTTCTCTTCTCCCCTCCTTTGTCACAGTGTCCACAGAAGGTGGCCTGTCGGACCCCTGCTGATGACTTTGTTTGGACATGCCCAGGTGCTAAAGTGGTTGAGAGATGGTTTATTTGCGATGGGGGTTTGCTATAGAAGGAGAAAATCATTTTATTTATAGTTTACAAAGTGCTTTTCTAGCAATAGAAGTACATGGCATAATGGATAGAAGGTAATCTGGCCTCAGACACTTCTAGCTGTGTGACCCTAGGCAAGTCACTTAAACCCCATTGCCTACCCTTACCACTCTTCTGCCATGGAACTAATACACAATATCGATTCTAAGATGGAAGGTAAGAGTTTAAAAATCATCATAAATAATATTTATGTAGGGGGCAGTTGAGTTGCTCAGTGGATTGAGAGCCAAGCCTAGAGACAGGAGGTCCTAGGTTCAAATCTGGCCTCAGACACTTCCCTGCCTTGTGACCCTGGGCAAGTCACTTAGCCCCTATTGCCTAGCCCTTACCACTCTTCTGCCTTGGAGCCAATACCCAGTATTGACTCCAAGATGGAAGATAAGGGTTTAAAAAATAATATTTATATAGTATCAACCATGTGCCAGGTGATTCTAAGATGGAAGGTAAGGACCTAAAAAAATAAAAGAAGGAAATCAGGAAGACCCAGGTTCAGATTCTGCCTGATACTTAACTAGCTGAATGATACTGAACAGCCTGTTTCCTTATGTATAAAAAGGTGATAATATTTATACTATGGCAAGATTGTTGTGAAGCTCAGATGAGATAATATATTTAAAGCACCAGTTCTTAAAGATATCAATATATAGCAGGTGCTAATAAATGCTGGATGACTGTCTGGCAGAGCATTTATATTTCTGTTAATAGTGTAATGCTATTTCTACGCATTTTCCTATGCAAGGCCACTCTATCTCCCCTTCAGGGTTTTAGGAGTACCACTGAGAGACAGTGAGTGGACTTTGTCTGAAATGCATCAACTCAAGCCACCATTCTGGTGTTCTCCTCCTTAACAACCATTGCTTAGTTCCCCATTTCCATTTAATCAATTAACACCAATTAGATTTTTCAAAAGGATGTTTGTTGTCAATATTTAACAAGAACAGAAGGACAAACCGAAAGTTTCATCTCAGTAACTGAGAGCATGATCTCCTCTATGCCACCTTTGACCCTGGAGAAAATAAGCTCAAACTTAAAGCAGTTTCAATATTGCATTGGTCCCACAAGCTCGATTCCAAATGTGGCATAGCTCCTGGATGAATTCAAAGTTCAGTAACGAATGGGATGAGTCAAGCAGGTGGCTCAGCCCTTCATCTTTCACCATCCAGGCCTTGGCCAAGAGCATCCCTTGGTCCTGCTCTTCTTGTGCCTCACCATCTTGACCATTCAAAGTTCACAAGGATATAACCATCTCTAATACTCTTTCATAAAACTGGTGGAAAAGTAGCCACAACAGAGAACAAAGCAACAGCAAAATTAGGCACTCAGGGGCCCAGTCAAAAAATGAAGACCCAGGTGGCAGATATATGGCTCAGTGGATGGAGGGCCAGGCCTAGATACAGGAGACCCTGGATTAAAATCTGGTCTCAGACATTTTCTAGCTGTGTGACCCTGGGAATGTCACTTCATCCCCATTGCCTACTCCTTATGGTTCTTCTGCCTTGAAACCAATACACAGTATTAATTCTAAGACAAAAGGTAAGGATTGTTTGAGGGGTAGGTATTTAATTAATTAATTAAGGATATTTTTCCATGGTTACAAGATTCATGTTCTTTCCCTGCCCTCTCTCTATCTCCCTCCCATAGCTGAGGTGCAATTCTACTGGGTTTTACATGTGTCATTGATCAAGACATATGTCCATATTATTGATACTTGCACGAGGGCGATCATTTAGAGTCTACATCCCCAGTCATATCCCCATCAACTCATGTGATCAAGCAGTTGTTTTTCTTTCTGTGTTTCTATTACCACTGTTCTTCCTCTGAATGTGGGTAGCGTTCTTTCTCATAAGTCCCTCCAAATTGTCCTGGATCATTGCATTGCTGCTAGTACAGAAGTCCATTACATTTGATTGTACCACAGTGTATCAGTCTCTGTATGTAAAGTTCTCCTGGTTCTGCTCCTTTCTCTCTGCATCAATTCCTGGAGGTCTTTCCAGTTCACATGGAATTCCTCCAGTTCATTATTCCTTTCAGCACAATAGTATTCCATCACCAACAAATACTACAATTTGTTCAACTATTCCCCAATCTAAGGGCATCCCCTTATTTTCCAATTTTTGCCACCCCAAAGAGCACAGCTATAAATATTTTTGTACACATCTTTTTTGGTAAGGGTTATTTTTAAGAAACGAAGACCTGAGACCTGTTTCTCACCAGAGCCTTAGACTTTGTCAGAATACTTAAACAAAATATGGTAGGAGTGAGGGTCAGGTTTCACTCTGGTTACTCTTTGCCTTTTGAATTTATTCCAATTCCAACTATGCAGTCATCAACAATTTTGACCCCTTATCATATGGAAAATGGACCAGAACTAGCTATAGAATGATTCAAACCATCTACTACATATGATCATGTTTTTCTGAAAACAGGCTGTCTAACCTCTTCCATGTTGGGATTCTATCATCTGAGCACACTCTGCCAGCTTACCAGTCCCTTCTTTTCACTATAATATGCTAATAAAATATCAGATGATGTGTTCAAGGTCACACAGATAATAACTGGTAAACAAGAAATCAAATCCAGACTTTTGATTCTCAATTCCAGTGAAAATCCTCTTCTCCTTCCCAAAAAAATTACCAAAGGATTGGAAGACATTTGTCATTTGTCCTCATCTCAAAATAGGAAGATCCCCTTTGATGCCTTAATTTGTCTGATGCCATTTACTTGTCATACAATAACATATTTATATCATATCCTATTAATAACCCTGCCTCCCCATCGTCCATTCTGCACTCTCATGCATCATCAATGAATCATCAGGGAATGTAGATTGAGTCCCTTCTCTGTTGCAGGAATGGTCTGCTATTAATCCTAGAAGATATACCCTCCTCAAAGATTTGAATTGGAGGTATAAAAAATGATCCCTGTCCTATGACTTCACTAGGATTGTGTTCAATTGTTTCAGTTATGTCCAACACTTTTTGATCCTATTTTGGGTTTTCTTGGCAAAGATTCTAGAGTAGCTTGCCATTTCCTTCTCCAGCTCATTTTGCAGATGAAGAAAATGAGGTAAACAGGGTTAAATGACTTGTCCAGAATCACACAGCTAGAAAGTGTCTGAGGCCACATTTGAACTCAGGTCTTCTGGACTCCAGGCTGGGCATTCTATACATATTCAAACTAAGTGGTTAGTTATCTGCTCTTCCATGTTTTTTTATCTGACTTCTGCATGAAAATGAAATGGCTAAGCAATAGGTCTATTAGGAGAGCACCTGATCTCATCTGAGCTGCAGACGTATGTGGAGTTTGGTGTTGTTACCACTTCTTTGGCACTAAGTGTGACAAGTTCTCCAGGATGTGTCTCCTCCTTACCTTTCCAGTTATTTCACATTTCTCCCCTTACACACTACTGGCTGGTCATTTCCCATATATGACCTATCTCCTGTCTCCATGACTTGGCATTGGTGGCTTCCCATGTCTAAAATGCATTTCTACATCACCTCTGCTTCAGAAAATACTTCTCTAGCTTCCTTCAAAACCCAGCACAAGTGCCACTTCCAGTAGAAGACCTTTTATGGTGCCCCTAGTTGTCAACCTCCTTCCCTCCTAGAATTACTTTGTATTTATTTATCTGTAGACCTCCTGTATTTTATACATGGAAGTTGTTTATTAAATAGCATCTTCATAGACTCCCTTAGTAGAATGAAAACTCCTTAGAGGCAGGCATTGTTTCATTTTTGCCTTCATAACTTAAGTGCTTAGCATAGCACCTTACACTGTAGTTATTTAATAAAAAGTATTTGTTGAATCGAATGAGTGTGCATTGCTTTGTTTTCTTTTGCTATGTCTCTGTCCTTTCCCCCTAGCTAGATTGAAAGATCCTTGACAGTATGATCTGTGTTTTATTCTGTCTTTGCACACATCCCTTCTTGGAAGTTCCAAAAGCTTCTCCCACAATGCACACATTGTGTAATCAATAAATATTATAAATATTTTGTTGATTAATTGATCTATGTGATCATTTATGCAGAGCAAAAAAGTAAAGCTACTTTTACCTCAAAAATCATTTCCAAATTCACCCATTATGTTTCCCCAGGCCTATTTTCTTAGAGTGGCAGGTTTTCCCCTTTCCAAATTCAAAAATTAAATAAACAAACAACAACAACAACAAAAATCCCAGTATTGTTTCCTGCTTTTTCTGTAGGGTTCTTTTAAAAAGACCATTGACAAATAGACACAGAGAATGACAAAAGTGTACTTACCACTGAGCTATGAGAAACAGAAAAAAGGGGGAAAAATGAGTGTTGCATGTTCCCAAGCAGTTTCCATTCATATCACAAATGTTCTGAACTTCCAGGCCTCAAATTTATGGTTCATGCAATTATAGGGTCATTGGAAAGCTACAAATAATCCATCCCCTTCTGGGGATGCTTTGGCTCCCTTGCTGAATTCTAGTAGCACATATACACAACTGCCAAGATGGTTCATTTTTTCCTTATTTGACCAGAAGACCAAGTATGGAATGTCAAGTCCATATATAAAATCAGAGGTGATTGTAAATATTCCCCTCCTGTTCTGGATCCTGGCTAAATATGAATTAACTGAAATGAGGCAATACAGGATGCAAAAGGAAGACACTGTTCAAGAGTGTGGATTAAGATTCCCATTTCCCAGGGCTGGATATGGGATTTTGTAGGTTTTCTGTAGGGTCCATCTACATACCCTTTTCTATGCTACCTACAGAGGCCATTGGCATAATAGTCAGATATATGTGGGAAGCACTTTACAGCCTCTGGATTTTAATACAGAAAGTGTCCTGTTTATTATTTAGGAACAAATAAAAAGGCAGTGGGCACTTGAGGTTCTATTCTGAACATCCATAGTTTATATCCAAAGGATAACTAGATTCTAGTATTAGGTCCCATGGAAATTCTCTGGGTCAACGGCTAAGCCTTGTGTCTGAAGGATTACTAGCTCATAGATTAGGAAATGCATGGAAATGCATAGAAATATGAATTCTCATAATGTTCCAGAGTCAAAAGACCCCTCTTGCCTCCCATAACTTCCTCTTTTTCCCTCTTGCAAACTCAAATGTCCACTTGATGGTGTCCATGATACAGCCTTTTTTTTCCTCTTGGGTCACTCTTCCATGGGTACTCCAATGGATCTGTGATCCCCTCTATGCAGTGATGATGACAGCCAACTGCCCATGCCTACCCATCATGTGTAACTTTTGCCCATGTCCTTCTACCCATTTACCACAGAAGGCCCGGGAAATGTCAAGGACAGGTCTGAACAAACATCCTTGGACTATGAAGTAGACAGAATTCAAGCTGTCCATCCATTGTGCCTTGTCCTTGCTATGGGACTAACCTAGTCTTTCTTTTCTCAGCCATACATTTCTCTGACACCCTCCATGAAACACTTGGCCATTCGATTCCCCCAAAATAGCATTCATCTCTTGTTGGGCTTTTGTCTAGAAAGGTTTTGCTACTAAGAATATATAGAAGAATAAAAGGAAAAGGAAAGGGAAAAATTATAGGGTGACTGGGGTCTCTCAGTTAATCCTATCCCCAGCATGAATAGGGAATTAAGCCTTATTCTTTCTTACCTCTATTCTCTAATTATCTGACTCCACCCTCCTTCAGGTCTTCTCTAATCAGCCCTACCCTCATATTCTTTTCTCTCTCAAGTTAGATTTTAAAATTACTCTTAAAATTGTTCTCCCTAAAAAAGGTAGAATCTTAAAGTTCCCTTCTTAATGTCCTTCAGTCATTTTAGTATGCCCTTGTAAGATAATAGGTATGAATAGAGCTTATCTTAATCTAAGCAGAATCTTGACTAAGAGGGTTGTTGTTTTAGGGGTATTTCTTTTTTTTAGATTGGAATTATCTTTCTTAAGAATCCTTTTTCCAGAGAGAGAGAGAGAGAGAGAGAGAGAGAGAGAGAGAGAGAG
>NW_025390219.1:0-896 GCF_016433145.1 Gracilinanus agilis | reverse complement strand
TTCCAGAGAGAGAGAGAGAGAGAGAGAGAGAGAGAGAGAGAGAGAGAGAGAGAGAGAGAGAGAGGCCCAATGACCTTTGTTGTTGCTGCTATTGAGTCTTGTCCAACTCTTTGTGACCCAGTGGGTCAAACTGTCCATGGGGTTGTCTTAGTAAAGATACTGGAGTAGTTTGCAATTTCTTTCTCCAGTAGATTAAGGCAAACAGAGTTAAAGTGACTTACTCAGGGTCACACAGCTAGTAAATGCCTGAGGCTGGATTTTGGTCTTTCTGGCTCCAGGACTCATACTCTATCCACTGAGCCCACTAGCTGCCTCTGTATGATCTCAGCCAAGTCAATTAACTTCTCTAGAACTCAGTTTTCTTACATGAAAAGTGAAGGGGTTAGAGTAAACAACTTCTAATGTCTCATCCAGCTCTAAACCTCTAATCATATGATCTTATGATCTCAGGTAATAAGAAGTAGAAGGGACTTCAATGATCGCATATTTGGGCAAACTGTTCCCCATGACTGGAATGGATTCCCTTCTCACTTTGGCATCTTAGATTCAAGAGCTTCCTTTAAAGCTCAATTCAAGCAAGCCTAATGCCTAATGCCTTCCATGATCCCCATTACTCCTAAAAGGAAAAAAAATCCCTTGCATTTATTTTGTATCTATTTCTATGGTTGGTGCACATATGGAATGTAAACTTTTTGAGAGCAGGGTTTATTTCTTCTTTGGCTTTTTATTTGCACAACAACTAGCACATAAAATGTATTTAATAAATACTTATTACCAAGCCTAGAGACAGCAGATCCTGGGTTCAAATCTGCTTTCAGACCCTTCCTAGCTGTGTGACCCTGTACAAGTCACTTAACCCCCATTGCCTAGCCTTTACCACTCTTTTGCCTTGGAAC
>NW_025390218.1:0-5650 GCF_016433145.1 Gracilinanus agilis | reverse complement strand
TCTCTCTCTCTCTCTCTCTCTCTCTCTCTCTCTCTCTCACACACACACACACACACACACACATACTCATTACAATAGCACTGTATAATTATCTTTAATATATTGTGTGAGAGATCCTATACTTTTATGTTAGGTTAATCTTTAAAAAGCTCTGCATTATTTCAATCATGGACCATAGAAAAGCTTGAAGAGGAATAGGCACACCAAAAAAAAAAAAAAAAAAGGAAAAAGTTCCTTAACTAACTCAAAGTAGGGTCCTATTGACCTTTAAGGTAAGAAATAATTCATCTTGTGGACAATCTTGAAGCTTCTGGGGTCAGAAGGAGAGAGGATCAGAAAAATGAGGTGATGGAAAGAGAAGAGCTTGATGAGATCTGGGTGCCCTCATGAAGCCAGTAACCATTCCCATCCTACTCCCAGTTCAAACTTTGATATAACGATTAATGTTGGTGAGGTACTCATATACAAAGTGAAGTAGAGAATTGAAAAAATCATCTGGATAATTCAATTCTGACACTTTTACTTCATCTATCTCTTTTCAAGTGAAAATCTTTTCAAAGTGTAAATTACAAGCAGACAGACAGACAGATTAGAGACAAACAGAGATAAATGATAAATAGGTAGAGCAAAAGAGAAACAAAAACTTTGCACTTGAAGAATGGACAAAATTAAATAAGAAGTAATACTTTTCAAAATGAAAATAAGATAATAGTATCATAAATTTTGAGTTGACAGTCTTCAAAAATCATCTAATGCTATCTTTTTATAAGTGAAGAAGCAAAGTAAAATGAGTTATCCAAAGACATACACACATAGAAAGTAATAAAACTGGGCACTCTGCCTTCCAATCTAATACTTTTTTGACTGTATTCCCATACTGCTTATAATCTGTTTACTGTCATGGCCCATGTACCCTTTTTCACTTACTCTTCACTCACAAAATCATTTTTCACCTCTAGTTTTCAGAAAAGTACTGAAGTCAACACAACCATTTCTGGAAGGCATATATGCATCAAATTTAATATTCCCTACTCACCATCATTTTGATTTCCTAATACAAATCACATTTCCCTGGACACTGGATAGATAGACAGGCAGACAAATAGAGACAGATAGATAGATAGATAGATAGATAGATAGATAGATAGATAGATAGANAGACAAATAGAGATAGATAGATAGATAGATAGATAGATAGATAGATAGATAGATAGATAGATAGATAGATAGATGGATGGATGGATAGATAGATGGATGGATGGATAGATGAATAGTCTTCCCTTATTAGAATGTAAAGTTGTTTGTTTTGTTTTATAAGAAAAGGCCTATTTTTGCCTTTCTGTTTCTCTATCACTTAGCACACTTCCCAGCACATAGTAAGCACTTTAAAATGCTTTTCATTCATTCTTTCATTCATTCAAGGTAACAAGGTCTAACTGTAAACCAAAATAACTTCCCCCATCTTCCAATTCATCTTTTGCAATAATGACAAACTAATTGCACATTGATCTAGTCAGGTCATTTCTCTCTTAAGAACCCTTTAACAGCTCACTATCACCCACTGAGCAAAGTTCAAACTCCTAGGTCTGACTTTCAATATCTTCCACAATCTGACATAATCCAGGCTTAATTCCTTCAACATTGTTGCTTCCTCTACCAGACAAATTAAACTCTACCCTATTCTTGCTTGCTTATAGTTTCAGAGCATGTTATTCCCTTTATTTCATAAACTCACATGGCAAACCAATTTCCCTACTGAATTTTTCCCTCAGCTTTAAAGAATAGATAATTCAAATGTTCCTTCCTCCATGAAGTCTTCCCTATTTCCTTCCTATTTCTGATAATTTCTCTATTTCTCTATCTCTGTTTTGGACTATTGAAAAAGTCCCGGCTCAAAAAAATTCAGTGTATTCCTTGGAGCCTGATTTGATTTCTCCCTCTGAACTATAATAGTACTTCTTCCCTCTGACATATTTCTGATATTGTATTTTGCATTTTAAAAGTTCTTTGAAGGAAAGAATCAAACCCAAACATAGTAGCATGTAAGTTCCTTAATGACAGAGACTACTCTATTTTCACTTTTGTTTCTTCAGAATTTTGCACAATACAGAGGAGGCATACAGGCAAGAATGATGGACTTCGGGTAACAAAAATCTGAGTTCAAATTTGGCCTCAGATACTTAATAGCTATGTGATGTTAGACAAATCAAAATTTTTTC
This sequence comes from Gracilinanus agilis, assembly GCF_016433145.1. Taxonomy (NCBI): domain Eukaryota; kingdom Metazoa; phylum Chordata; class Mammalia; order Didelphimorphia; family Didelphidae; genus Gracilinanus; species Gracilinanus agilis. The sequence continues at coordinate 3,431 of NW_025390218.1, read as the reverse complement.
CACCTCAATTTCATCTTGAAGATGAGGAAGATGATAAAAATAGAAATAATGGTGATAATGAACAATAATTATATCAACTCACAAATTATATCAAAATCAAATAAGAGAATATATATAAAAACATTTTGAAAATGATTATTGTGAACAAAGGGCAGCTTGAGCTTGGAGACATAGTGTTTTAGAGTGCTGGTCCTGGAGTCAGGAATACTCATCTTCCTGAGTTCAAATGTGTACTCAGACATTTACTGTCTTTTAAGTCACTTAACCCTTTTTACCTCAGTTTCCTCATCTATAAAATGAACTGGAGAAGGAAATGACAAACCTCTATGAGGTCACAAAAAGTCAAACATGACTGAAAAATGACTGAAGAACAACAAAGTCATGAACAAAGTAGGTACTTAATAAAAGTTCACTGAATTAGATTGACTTGAATATTTCATTTGCCAATGCTAAGCATTTAACTCATCTTTGTTGAAAAGCATTAAAGAGAAATAAGTCAGAGAAATCTAGCCTAAAGTATATGAACTATTAGACCCCAATCTCATAAATAAAAAAGATTCCATCACTGGTTTCAATTTCTGTGTCTAAAAACTAAAAAATCATGGAATGTTAGTGTTAGGCAAAGAACCTTCAAAAATATCCAGTACTAATCCTTTGTTTTTATGGATGAGGATATTGTGGTCCACAGACACTGAATAACTGATTGAAGATTTCACAATGAATTGTTTGTTAAAGAATTCAAATCTAATTGACAAACCATATGACCTTAGTACAATTGTTTAACTTCTCTGATTTACCTTAAAGTTACTTTATCTATGACAATAACAAAAAATAAAGCCTCTCCTTTTTCACAAGATTGTCAAAAGGATCAAGTAAAACAATGTAAAAAAATTGCATGAAAATGCAATAGACTTTGAAAAGTCCTATGGTGGTCATACTTTACTATTCAACATAAACCTGTTTTAAATTTCAAAGAAAATTAAATTAAACCCCTTCAATGCGACCGTTAGGGATTTTATTATAATTATTATTCATTTGTTTTTCATCTGTCTTTCAAAAGTTGACCAGTTTTGACCAAATTGGGTTAAGAAATACCAAAATATTCTGTGAATTTGATTTGTGGTTGTGTTTGAAATTAATGTCTTAATAAAGGTTTCAATGAGACATAGTCTGTAATTTTCAATGGATTTCAATATTTGAGTAATGAATTAAGGCTACAGAGCTACGTGATTGCAGAAAGTGAGGTCTAGAGTTCACAGAAGTTTAGTAATAAATAATTTTTAAAACCACATTAAAATATCCAGAACTATAAATTTTTATCAAGACTACATTCTTTGAAACAGAAGGGATGATCAGTGGAATAGACTTGAGGTAAGAGATCTCAACAAGACAGTCTACAATAAACCCAAAGAACCTAGCCTTTGGGACAAAAACCCACTGTTTGACAAAAACTGCTGGGAAAATTGAAAATCAATACGGGAGAGATTGGGCCTAGATCAACATCTCACACCCTATATACCAAGATAAACTCAGAATGGGTGAATGACTTGAATATAAAGAAGGAAACTATACGTATATTGGGTGTGCACAGAATAGTGTATTTGTCACATCTCTGGGAAAGGAAAGATTTTAAAACCAAGCAAGAATTTAAAAAAAATTACAAAATGTAAAATAAATAATTTTGATTATATTAAATTAAAAAGGTTTTGTACAAACAAAAACAATGCAACCAAAATCAGAAGGGAAACAACAACCTGGGAAAAAATCTTGATAACAAAAATTCTGACAGAGGTCTAATTACTCAACTATACAAGGAGCTAAATCAATTGTATAAAAAAATCAAGCCATTCCCCAATTGATAAATGGGTAAGGGACATGAATAGACAATTTTCAGATAAAGAAATCAAAAGTATCAATAAGCACATGAGAAAGTGTTCTAAATCTCTAATATTTAGAGAAATGCAAATCAAAACAACTCTGAGTTATCACCTCACACCTAGCAGATTCACTAAAATGACAACAAGGGAAAGTAATGAATGTTGGAGGGGATGTGGCAAAATTGGGACATTAATGCATTACTGGTGGAGATGTGAACTGATCTAACCATTCTGGATGGCAATTTGGAACTATGCTCAAAGGGCTTTAAAAGACTATTTGCCTTTTGATCCAGCCATAGCACTGTTTGGATTATGCCCCAAAGAGATAATAAGGAAAAATACTTGTACAAAAATATTTATAGCCGCACTCTTTGTGGTCGCAAAAAACTGGAAAATGAGAGAATGTCCTTCGATTGGGGAATGGCTAAACAAATTGTGGTATCTGTTGCTGATGGAATACTACTGTGCTCAAAGGAATAATGAACTGGAGGAATTCCATGTGAACTGGAATGACCTCCAGGAAGTGATGCAGAGTGAAAGGAGCAGATCCAGGAGAACATTGTACGCAGAGACTGATACACTATGGTATAATCGAACATAACAGACTTCTCTACTAGTGGCAATGCAAGGATCCAGAGCAAGGCTGAGGGACTTGTGAGAAAGAAAACTATCCACATTCAGAGGAAAAACTGTGGGAGGAGAAACACAGAAGAAAAACAACTGCTTGAACACATGGGCTGATGGGGATATTATTGGGGATGTAGACACTAAACGATAACTCTAATCCAACTATCAATAATACGGAATTAGGTCTTGATGAATGGTACATGTAAAACCCAGTGGAACTGTACATCAGCTAAGGGGGATTAAGGGGGTTTGGGAGAGAGGGAAAGAACATGAAATATGTAACTATGGGAAAATATTCAAAATAAAAATTTAAAAAATTTAAAAATACTACATTCTTCACCATTATTCCTCCCAATACCCAATATTCAAAACTAATAATGTTTTTACTATAGTTTCTTCTAATAAGGTTTTCACTTTGTCTTTCTTGTGGCCACACATAGTATTAACTTTTCAGTTTTAAAACTGAATGGCAACAAAATATTTTATACTGCATTTGTATATCTGCTTAATAAATTTCAGACTGCCTTCATCTTACACCAAAAAATAATTTTTACCACATATAGAACATACTATATTTTTATAAAGCATTCAGATTATGAAATGTATAGTCTAGGTAAACTATAATTTTGTTGCTAATATTTATCTCAATTAGAAATATGTTGGCTTTTATAATCCACATATAATGATTAATCAATATAATGATCAGGAGGGCATTACCTAATCTTGTAAAAAGGTTGACATTCTGCTATAAAAGTGGCAACTGGTTATTCACAAAGGGTTGAGAAAACCTGGATACACATCTGTGGCTAGTGTGTATTTATCTTAGGAGAGACATTTGTAACTCCCACCAAAAAAGTATTCCATTAAGATCACCTCTCTCTCTCTCTCTCTCTCTCTCTCTCTCTCCCTCTCCCTCTCCCTCTCTCT
>NW_025390217.1:0-1626 GCF_016433145.1 Gracilinanus agilis | reverse complement strand
ATTTGAACCTTTTATTTCTGAGCCTGACTCTCAATCAACTGAGTCACATTGCTGTCTACAATAACAGTATTAAGTGCATAAAATAAATTATACAAAGGATTAAAAAGGAAACCAATTATATCCAAAATGAATTAAAAAAAAACAAGTTCACAGACCCCATGTAAAGAAGCATACTCTACAATGGTTCTTATTTTGAAAATAAAAATGCTCATTTCTGAATGTCCTCTTTTCCCTGTTCCTTCAAGCAGATAACATTGTTCTATCACTGAGGAATGATGTTGAAGTCAATAGTTTTTTATCTTCTCCCCCCGCCCCCAAGCCGCTTAGCAGAGCTGCTGGTGGAGTTCATCCAACAGCCAAGAAAGAGCTAAGTAATGGTTAGCATGGACAAGCAAAAGTCAGGACCCTGGACTCTGCGCCACCTTGGGAGCTCCCCACCTGAACCACTGCCAGCTCCTTACAGAGGGCATGGTTGCAGGGCATAGTCTGAGACAGACATTTTTGTGGATATGGGCAATGCAGTAATATCTAGTGATTGACTGTACATATCTGTAATAAGGGTTTGGGTTTTCTTTCTTTTTTGATGGGGACAGAGGAAGGGAAAGAAGGTAGGTTTTAGTTTATTGGAATTTTTAATTAATTATAATTAATTGGTTAAAAATTTAAATCCAGCCAAGTACCCAAGTCAAAGCATCCTCCAAGTTTACAGTTGGAAGGGATCTCAGGGGCCATCTAATCTGAGAAGAATTCCTACTCTAACACACCTGAGAAGTAGAGGGAGCCCCAAACTCCAGAGATGGCCCAGTCCACTTCTAGAGTGTCCTTCTGGACAGCTCTAACTGTTAGGAAGACNGGGTTTTCTTTCTTTTTTGATGGGGATAGAGGAAGGGAAAGAAGGTAGGTTTTAGTTGATTGGAATTTTTAATTAATTATAATTAATTGGTTAAAAATTTAAATCCAGCCAAGTGCCCAAGTCAAAGCATCCTCCAAGTTTACAGTTGGAAGGGTTCTCAGGGGCCATCTAATCTGAGAAGGATTCCTACTCTAACACACCTGAGAAGTAGAAGGAGCCCCCAAACTCCAGAGATGGCCCAGTCCACTTCTAGAGTGTCCTTCTGGACAGCTCTAACTGTTAGGAAGACTTTTCTGAAATCCAGCCCCCTTTTGCCTCGTTGTCACTTCCTTCTGCCCTCCTCAGCCAAAGAGAACAAATTTAATTCTTTCTCCTCATGTCAGCACTTTCAAGGCTTGAGACCATGATCACACCAGAGCCTCATGGCTCTAAGGCCTGAAGTCACTTCTGTGGCCACAGAGGCCACATGCACATTTTCCTCATCCCCATTGCTAGCTTTACAAAGGGTGGATGCTACGTCTTTAAAAGCACATTTTCCATTGTTATGAAATTATATTACATTATGAAATTACATTGTATGGATTGTTGAATTATATTATATTTTCCAATGTTATAAAAATGAGGAAATACCTACCTTTACAAGTGAGGAATGGAGGCCTGAGAAGAAGGGATAACTTGAACCTGAAGATGTCTGCACCCCCTCACATGACACATCCTCAAGAAGACCCCTCAGAGCTCCAGAGTAAGGTCCCTGAACTGGAGGAGATTTTTGT
>NW_025390216.1:0-3337 GCF_016433145.1 Gracilinanus agilis | reverse complement strand
AAGGAAACTGGGAAGAAAAATTTACAGCAAATTTTTCTAATAAAGGCCTCATATTTCAAATGTATTGGGACTGAGACAAATTAATTAGAATAAGAACCATTCTCCAATTGATGGGCAAAGATTATAAACAGGAAGTTATTGGAAGAAGAAATCAAAGCTATCAATAGTCACATAAAAATGCCTTGTCATCAATGATTAGAGGAATGCAAATGAAAATAACTCTTAGGTACCACCTCACACATGACCGAAAAAGAAAATGATAAATGCTGAAGGGGGTATAGAAAAATAGGTATACTGATGCACTATTGGTGGAGCTGTGTCCAGATGACAATAAACCTGCACATACACTTTGAATGTCAATATCACTACTTAATCTGAATTCCCAAGGAGATAAAAGGAAAAAAGAAAGGGAACTAAACATACAAGCATGCTTAAATCAGTTCTTTCTGTGATGTCAAAAAATTGGCCCTTAAGGGGATGCTTGTCAATTAAGGCATGATCAAACAAGCTGCAATATATGACTGCAATGGTATGCTATTATGTCAGAAGAAATGAAGAGGAGGATAGTTTTAGAAAAATCCAGGAAGATTTAAATGAACTGATGCAAAATGAAGGGAGCAGAACAAGGAAAACATTTTACACAGTAACAATATTTTAACAACGATCAAATGTTTAAGATTTAACTACTATAATCAAACAATGATCCAAGACAATTCCAAAAGACTCACAGTGAAAAATTCTATCCATATTCAGAGTCAGAACCGATGAACTCTTAAGTGCAGATTGAAGCACTTTTTTTCTTACATTTTTCTTACTTTACTTTTCTTGCCTTTTTTTGCCATGTGGCTAATATGCAAATAAGTTTTTTTGTAACTTCACACTCATAATTTATATCATATTACTTGCCTTCTCAGTGGGTGGAGGGGCTAAATGGAGAGAAAAAATTTGGAACTAAATTTTTCGTAAATGAATTATAAAGTGTATTTATAAAAATAAAGATATAGGATATGCAACAGTGAAATGTTTGGCTCATTGAAAGGATAATGTATTTTTTTTCCATTGCAATTATCCTCATCTCTAACTAATACTCAATTCTGAGCCCTGGTTATGACTATTCTGATCAAGGCTGTATGGGCAGATTGTCCTTGAGGCTACATGTTATAATCTGGACAATATGAGATTTTTAAGAGATTTTTACAGTATCATAATCTCATAGATCTTAGNTAATTCTCTTTCCACTTATTATTGTGCCATATTTTTTTCAATTTGTTTTCTTCATAGCCCAACTTTGGTGGCCTTTGGGGTCCTTTGATAGCTAATTATTTTTTTTTATTTTTTTAGGTCACAGCAACAAATGAACACATTGAACAAGAAAACAATATATTCAAATCAACTGGAAGCACATATTACTACTCTAAAAGGAAGGAAAATAAGGTGGAATTGGTGGCCTCAGTCTTCTTTGAATCAGTTTCAGATCTCCAAGGATACTTAGAGATGTCAGTCCAAAGCATTTATTTTCTTGTGATAACACAAGTCTTCCAAAGCTCTTGTGAATCAAATGAGATGGTATTAGTACTAGCACAGTACCTGGCACATAGTAGTCATTTAATAAATAAATAAATAAATGTTAATTCTCTTCTCCCTTTCCCAATCAACTCTCCGACTCACTCTTTCTTGAGTTTGCTTTTAGGTTTTAGATAATAAACTATTCAAAACCACAGTCTGAGTCCCTGAAAATATCTTTTCATGCCAAGCCATGCAAATACCATGAGGATTCAGAATAAGGCATTGAACTGAAATAGAATAGAAAGGTAAATAACAAGGAATTGAATCAGGCAGCAAATGTTCTTTGTGCCTATATCTCCCAAATGACTTTTATTTCCCATGGCATCAAGGGAGTAATAATGAAATTACTTCTTAATCCTTCTATTTTCCCAATATATAGAAAAAAGGGCAAAATCAGTTCTAGCTCAGGTTACTATGGAGAAGTTTAATGCTAACTCTTTCCTGAATTTCTTTTCAGTATATGTGGCTAGTGAGTGTTGCTGCCACAAGGGTGACTGAACATGAAAGTTTCTTGGCTTATTTTAGACCACATCCTGCCCATGCTGCATAGAACCTTCTAAATAGATATGCATGAAACTGTTACTGGCTTTAGAATTAAGTAACTCATAACCTTCCTTTTTATTCATCCTCTTATCTGAAGGAATGAAAAATGAATGAAAAAGCATTTATTAATTGCTTACTATGTGCCAAGCACTGTGCTATGCACTGAAAATACAAAAGCAAAGACAAAGACAATCCTAGTCCTCAAATAGCTTACATTCCAATAGGGGAATTAACACATTTAAAGGAATAATGACATGGGAAGAGTGTTTTTGTTTGGGAAAATTACAAAGATGTTGAGTGCAGCCATTGGGGAACAAATTGGTATGCCTTTTCTAGAAGGTATATATGGGAGGGGGGGTGTCTATATGATTGAGGCAGGATCAAATGTAGTAGGAATATATGTTGACTACCAAACATGACAGTATTCTATTTCTAGTCATGAAAGGGGAAAAATTCTGTATCAAATTTCTCAGGTAAAGGTTTTATATCCATGACATATAAACAACTAAAAGATAATTATATTAAATGTACCAACATATATTATATCATGTGTATGAGATAACATTTATATGTTATCAATGTATGTGTATATATTTTAACCTATATAATATACATATCGTAAATAGATCATATAGATTGGTAGATATAGATAAGAATCCAAAAGCAATTCTCTAATAGATAAAAGGATATAAATAGCCAATTTGGCAAAGAATAATGGCAAAGTATTAACAGTCATAAAAAGGAATATCCTAAATCATGAATAAGAGAACTGCAAACCAAAATAACCCTGAAGTTTTGTCCCATACTCAGCAAATTGTTTAAGATAAAAAAGATGGGAATAGACAGACCAGGAAAAGATAAACAAACTAGGACCCTGTTTATGGGCTATTAATATGTAGAATAATGTGGGGAAAGAATTTACAATCATGTATATAAAGTGACTAAAATGTTCAAACCTTTCAACCCAGAGATTGTATTGCTAAGATTAAATATACTCCAAGAAAGTTACTGATTTTTTTCAAGTGTCCCCAAATACATCAAAATGTTAGCAGTACTTTTTGTGATAGGAAAAAACTGGAAACAAAGTAGATGCCTATTGGTTGGGGAAATGGCAAAATAAATTATGGTATACCAATGTTACGGAATATTACCATGCTGTAAGAAATGACAAGCATGATGAATACAGAAGAGCAAGGCAAGACTTATATGATCTGATGAAGAATGGATC
>NW_025390215.1:0-8805 GCF_016433145.1 Gracilinanus agilis | reverse complement strand
AGAGAGAGAGAGAGAGAGAGAGAGAGAGAGAGAGAGAGAGAGAGAGAGAGAACCTTTAGGATTCTCAGTTTGGATGTACTATTTAGGCTAGAAGGTAGTTTTGTGTTCATCCAGTCTAACATCTCATTTTCCAGACAAGGAAACTGAGGCACACAGAGTGGCAAACTGACTTGCTTAGAGTTGCCAAGCTAGAAAATGTCTCAGGTGGAATTTCAACCCAGGTGTATCTGACTCCAAGTTTGGATTCTTCACTAAACCATGGCTATCTCATCATAGCTTATAATGGTCACATAGTTTATAGTAGAAAAGGCGAAATTCCTGCTCCAAATCCAATGACCTTTCCAGTAAATTGTGCCACCACATACCTTTACTGTTTACTGCCTGTGTTCCATGTATATTGTGCAGTGGAACTTGTAATCAATAATTAGGTGTGGATAATTTCAAATTACAGGTTCATCTAAAGAGAACTTTAATAGAGATGGCATTGATTCCAATTCAACTCTTGGTGTAACTCCTTATAGTTGATCAAGACACCTCTCTATCTTGAAAATAATCAAGCTATTTTAGTAAAACAGATGTTTGTTCACCAAGAACTAGGACAGATTGGTCACTAACTCATTTCATCAGCAATCTGGTCCTTGGGTCCCAAGTCAAAGCTTCCAAAACCATGTCTGTTCCTCTCCTTTGCTCTGTTAATTGCAACATAAGCAGTTTAACAATAGCAACCATGGCTGCTTGGGTGGTACTTATACTTCTCTTGGATGGTCATCAGCTGTAATGATTAAGGGTCACTGAAGCCTTATGCTGAATGCAAGTAAATGACCTAGAAGGAAATGGTTCCACAATCTCTATCGCCCGTCCCCAAAGCCCCTGAATTCCCTTCCTTAGGCAACTCAGGCCCATGAACCATCAGAGAGCATTTTTGCAAATTCACTATTTTACAGCACTTTCAAAAACTGCCTGGCAAGAAAGGGCATGCTTTTGATTTTTAAGGACCAAACCTTTTGAAATTGCATGTATGTACCAGCAGGTGTTCTCTCAAAGCTGATAAATCCATTCATCAACTCCCTCCCCCAAACCCCCTTTTAAATATCGGTAGGCTATAATAACTAGGCTACTTTTAGCTGATATATCCCGGGAGCAAGATGAATAATAAAAAAAGCTACGTTCATGAAGAAGGTCATCAAACAAAGCCTTTTGAGCCTTCCTCCTGCTTACACTGGGATCCTGGGTGGGAAACTCCAAATCTCAACTGCTACTCAAGGCTTTATCTTAATTAATATCTCATATCCCAGCCTCTCTATGAAATCAATTATGGTGTAAGCGATGCAATTATTTGCTTACAACATTTTTATAATACACTCTTAAGCACCATTCTGGCTCATGCGTAAAATCAGATCATTCATAATCATTACCGCTTTAATTTCATTTTTATTAAATATTTATCAGTTAGCCTATTTCCGAGTCAGCGTACATTAAGGACCGAGATAAGAAGGGCAGGAGTGGGTATCTCATATCATGTCTGGCATAGGCGTTTTTAGTCCACTCATGTATTTAGCGAGACAAATACACTAGTCTAAATTAGTTATTTCCCTTTCTCTGCTGATAATTAGCACTTGAGGGGATGGGTATGAGTTACCTATTAGCTGAGATTGTTAGGTTGAGAGGCACATGGAGATGGGGGGAAGCAACACCCACATTATCAGTCACAGGAAAAACCTGATCCTTTTCTTCTGTTTATTTTAAGAACTTATCAATGAAAGGAAACTTCCCACTGTGTCAGACTATTGCATACTCACTTTATCCCGCTGATGTTCCTTTATGTTGTATACTGCTGTATACCTGTATAGTTGTCTAACAGTGCTAATTTCTTCTAACCATAAGGGGTACAGCAAAAGACTTTTCATGATGTCCCTAAGCCATCAGGAAATAGTCTGTGTTTACATAAGTTGTTTTAGCACTCCTTGGTAGTTAACTAAAGTACTGTTGCCTCTGAGTGGAAAGTTATCTGAAAGCAAGAGCAATTTATCCAGAAACTAGGAACTCCCAGCTTCATTGTTATGTTTCTCAAGTCAGCTCCTACTTAACCATTCTTCCTTCTGCTCCATGGCATTCTACGGATTTTTCCTGCTCCTGCCTTCCCTTCTTCCTTCATTCTTCCAGGTTCATCATTTATTCTTTGCAGAAATAGAATGGAGCATCATTCATGTTGGGAAGAGAAAGGAGGAGGAGGGGGAAATCTGGGGAGCTTTACCAGTGATAATAATACTCTACATTAATGCTGTGCTTTCAGAAAAAGCAGGATGTGGTAGAGGGCAAGCAAGTCAAGTTTCATCAAATTTTTTGTTTGTTTTTTTTCTTTCTTAACAAAATTTTTGTTTTTTTCTTAACAAAAATACTGGAATTACTTTTCCAATACTTTTCACAGATAAGGAAAGAAACAAGTAAGGTTAAGAGATTTGCTCAGGGTCAGAGAGCTACTAAATTTCTCAGAATAGATTCGAACTCAGGTCTTCCTGACTCCATGGGTGGTGTGCTCTATTCAGTATGCCACCTAGCTGCCCATATAATGATGCTCCCTATACAGATAAAATCTCATGCCACACACCCCTGCCAAATACAGTGATTTATCTCTAAGATCAAAGCTCTTACTCATATGTTTTCCCATTATGCTTATTAAGTAGGTAAAACAGGAATTATTCTCCTCACTTTCTAGAGAAAGAGACTGAAATAAGGGTGAAGAGGAAAGACATCTCTATAGCACCTTCTATGTACCACTGTGATGAGCACTTTGTAAATATAACCTCATTTCATCCTCTCAACAACCCTATGAGGTAGATTCTGTTATTATTCCTATTTTATAGTTGAGGAAATGAGACAGACAGATTAAGTGACTTGTTCAGGGTCACATACAGTAGGTGAATGAGGCTAGATTTGAACTCAGGACTTCCTGATTCCAGATCCAATGTTCTATCTACTTGTGCCACTTAGCTGCCTCTAATAAAAATAATTTAACCTGAATGGCATCAGCAACAGAATTAAAACTAATGTCAAGATTTTCTAAGATCAGTTATTCCCTCTAATCCTTTCATTATAAAAGATAGAACCCATTTCAGTCATCATCCCGTTATTTCCTTTCCTTCCTCCAATAGACATATTCCTAAGAACCACAGCTAAATGATATTAGGAAACAGATTTTCTTATTCAAGTTTACAGTTAAGGGAAATTACTTTGTACAGTGCTGCATGCAACTTACCTGAATCAGAAAGAAGTCTTTTTGAAAAAAAAGTTATTCATTTAATTAATTTAAAACCTTTTCCCGTGGTTACATTATTCATGATCTTTCTCTCCCTTCCTTCCTCCCCTATCCCAGAGCTGATGAACAATTCCACTGGGCTTTACATGTATCATTGTTCAAAACCTATTTCCATGTTATTAATATTTGCAATAGAGTGATCATTTAGAGTTAAAAACCCCAATCATATCCCCATTAAACCTATGTTTTTCTTCTGTGTTTCTACTCCCACAGTTTTTTCCTCTGGATGTGGATAGCATTCAGAAAGAAGTCTTAATAGCCTCACTGCTCCCATCATTCTATATGAGATGATATTTATAAAGTTCTTAGCAATGTGCCTGGCACACAGTAAGTGCTTAATACATTCTTGTTCCCTTTCCCTTATGTGTCAGTGTATTACAGGATCCCAGATCTAGACCTGGAAGGTACTTCTATGTGGTTGTCATCCAACACTCTCATTTTGCAGATAAAAAACTGAGGCTAAGAAGTCAAAATAACTTTTATAAATTCATATAAGGAAAAGTGACAGAGCAGAGACCCAATGGCAGGGACTCAATTATAGCTAACTTCAAATCTAGTGCTCTTTCCTACCTAGCATGACATCTCCAGGATAAAGAACAACTCATCTAAATGCTTCGCTCTTCCAACTGTCTTTCCCAGGTGATGATCCATTACTCCTCATTCAGTATGTCTTAGTAAAGAGAGATTTGTTCTCAGATCAGGAAGGAAGACCTGCCTCTACTATATGTTGACATGAAGGGGCAAGTCACAACTTAAGCAAGCCCTGATCTGCACTGGTTGAGTGAATTTCCTCATTAGGGTATTCCAATGCCAATGGAGCCACAGATTGTTCTCTATATAAGACTTTATATCTCTCACCTCTCTGCCTGTGCAAAGCTAATCCCTGGAATACACTCATGTTTCACCTCTCCCTCTGGAAACTCCTAGATAAGATCAGTTGTCATCTCCTATAAGAATTCTGTCCTAATCTCCCACTTACTAGGCTCTTCCCCTACAACTCTCTTAAAAGCACAAAATCACTCTATTTTACATTTATTATTTTTCTTTCTTGAATTTGCTTATCTGTGAACATGTCGAATTCCTCTAAAACTGTAAATTCTTTGAGAACAGAAACTATCTCAATCTTGTCTCTATATTCCTGTTACTGAGCACAATGGTTGACACTTAATAGATGCTTAATAAATGCTTATGGATGGATTGTTTAACTTGACTCAATGATTTCTTCCTTTAAATGGCAGAGGAACAAGGGAGGGGAGCTTCTATTGTGGATTTTTTATTCAATTTGTTCATGGAGTGGAAATAATTTTTACCATGGGGACAAATGACTACTCAATCTCAGGACTGGTGAAAAAGTTAAGATATTCAGGAAGAATCTTCCATACAACACAAATTTTTGGAAAGAAGATTTCAAAGGGTTCAGATAATCACGTTACAGTTTTAGAATGGGAGTCAACCAACAAATGAAGAGAATTCCTCAGGAATGAAATTCTGAAAATACCAAGTGAAACAATGGTGCCATGGAGGAAAAGGTACGAAGATCTAAAAGAATGATATGGATACATAAGGAACTCATCAACTAATTTAAATTTTAAGGCATTACAGAATATGAAAACAGGCAGGTGTTTGAAAAAAAAAACAAATGTGATAATAGTAATAGCTGTAATAATAGTAATAGCCATATTAAAGAACAATACAAGTTGAGCTAGTGAGGAAAGCTAAGAACAACAAAAAAGGTTCTGTTCTGGTGTTGTTGTTGTTGTTGTTGTTGTTGTTGTTGTTGTTGTTGTTGTTGNGTTCTGGTGTTGTTGTTGTTGTTGTTGTTGTTGTTGTTGTTGTTGTTGTTGTTGTTGTTTTGTTTGTGTTTTTTTTTGTCAAAAAGAAGAGAATTAAAATGACAACATAATCACTGGGGCAAATGGTATGATGATAATAGTCAACAGAAAGAAGTCAGAGTGTCTCAACTCTAATATTTGATGAAATTCAATCCAATAAGCCTTTATTAAACATCTATTTGTCATTCTTTATATTAAGTACTTCTGTTTTCATTGTCAACAAAAATGACCTTTGACATTACTGTACAAAAATGTCTTTAAAAGAATCTAACTTCCCTGGATGATTTTCTCACCAAGCCTAGATGAAGTAGAAAGAATTACCATATCATGGTAATGAAAGAATTGAATGTAGTAATTGTTGAGATACCGTCAGTCAATTAGACAATATTTATTAAGCACCTACTGTGTGCCAGATACTATGCTAAAATGATATACAAAAGACCATAAAGAATAGCAGAAATGCTGCATGACTGGAAACAGGCAAATATTGTCTAAATTTTTGAAAAAAAGAATAGAATCTATCTACTTTGATTTCTGGAAAAAAATTCTAGAACATGTTTTAACTACATGTTTTAGTGAACACCTTAAAAAGGAAGGAGTGATCACAAAAAACAAGGTAGCTTCATTGAGAATAGTTCATACAATATCAACATCATTTCCTTTTTGCCATTATTGTATGATTACCAGTCTGATAAATCAGAGTAATGCTGTAAATTTTAACAAAATATTGGACAGTGTCTCATGAGGCAGAAACTCAAAAGATCTATGCAAGTTACAATATTTGAGTGACAATAATAAGATGAACTATATTGAAGCTAATATAGAAAGTCTTACTATCGTGTTTAAAAGACTTTGGGAAGATGTCAATAAACAACAATACATCTGAAAATGTCTGGAATTTTATTAAACTCTAAATTCAATCTCAGTTAACAATATATAATGGTGGCATATCTGAAACCTTATAAGGATGTCATGCATAACAAAAGAAGTAAATGGTTTAAAAATACTTTGAAAAGGATGAAGTCAGCATACAAATATAGTCATTGGAACTACCACTACAAGTAACAACCACTATTATACTGCTACTGCTGCTATTTCTACACAGAACTATATATAATGGGTCAATTGGGGCCATAACTAATTTGGGTATACCTAGATTCCAGCTAGAAATCCTGTTCCCTTTTTTAAATTGTATTTTATGTGACCCTCAATTTCTTCTGAAGTCCCATTAGTAGAAATCCATTACTATTTATAAGCTACATACATTTCCTACTCAGGTAACTGTATAAGCATTAAGGATGTCAGTGACCAGAAAATATAAATGAATGGATGAATGAATGAAAAAAAAATTAAGCTCTTGGTGCAAAGCATGGCTCTGGGCTCTGGGCAAAAACTGAAATAATCTTCAATATCAGAGTTTGTATTCTTCTTGTCAATCAATCAGCAAACATTTATTAAGCACTTACTATATTTCATACATTGTGCCAAGCACTATTTTAAGGAGAAAACATATATATATATATATATACATATATATATATATATATGTGTGTGTGTGTGTGTGTGTGTTTATATTTATATATAAAATATAATATGTATTATTTTCTGGCACTTATATTTCTTATTTATATCCTCTGGCACTCTGGTGGCTTATAAGTGAAATTCTGCTGGAAGTTCTTGTTCCCAAGGGACAAAGGAATAGCACTCCCTTGCCTGTGCTACCTAGGATACTCTCTTCTGTGGCTTCTACAACTCAGGAAGGAGCCGTTGGACACAACGGACTGGTTTTCCTTTCCACCCAGGTCATCCAGATTGGAGTCTTAGCTTTCATAAGTCCCAGATGCATGACTTGGAGTAAGTCACCTTTTTCCTCCAGACTTAGTTTGCTCATCTTTAAAATAGGGATGCTGCTTTTTATATACTCCATGTCTCTCTGGGGAGGGAAGAGGGATGTGCAGGAGTCTTGAAAATCTTTAAAATGGGACTTGCTCGCAGGTCCTACCTCTCCTTTGGGATTCAGCTCTCTGAACCTCTTGGTTCTCCACTCATGGGAAAGCCCTTCAGAAATGCAAATAAAAAGGAATTTAAAAAACCTAACAACTACCCATGTCACTCAGACCTTTTGGAAAGTCTACATCCATCTCCAACGTCAAATGACAAAGGACTTTCCAATTTCTGCCTTTATTCTGGGGGCTAATTGTTAAGGCTCTAATTGACCAGTGCAGCTGAACCCAGCGCATGTCCAGGCACCCTGTAATCTGTCTCAAGAAGACTGAGGGCTATTTTTCCAATGTCAGGTGACAAAATAAAATGAAAAAAAAATCCTCAGAGTAATCCAATTGTGGGGCCAGACTTCCCTCTTCACAGGAATTCAGAGGAGGGATTTCTCTTGGTCAGAAATAAAAAGAGCTCTCTAGAATTACTCTAGCTCTCTAGAATCTCTCTAGCTTTCTCTAGAAACTCATTCATTGACTTCAAATCAAGAAATACAGAGATGACAGTGCATGTGACTGGAAGGGGTCTTGGTGCCAGCTCTCAGTTTTTTGGGGCTGGGCTCCAAGACCAGCTTGGTGGATGGGAAAGAACCCAGGGGTCGCTCCCTGCCACTCACTCACTTGCATACCTTTGGGCCACCTGGTTTCTTTGTCCTGGTCTCAGTCTTCTCATCTGTTCTCTGAGGTCCCCTCCCCTCTTTCTTATGATCACACTAGAAGGTTTTCTACCTGCAAATTCTTATTGGGCTCCAGTTGTCTCATGTCTGGCCTCTGGCCCCTGGAGAATGTGTTGATTTGGTTCCTTCTTTTGGGGGAAAGAAAAGAGAGAAAGCAAGTAAGAAACGTGTGCCAACTCGAGAGCCAGCAGGCTCTAAAGTCAAGGGACCGACTCTACTGCTTAGGGCCAGTGGGACCTCGTGTGCCTTTCCCTGCCCGAACCTCAGTCTCCTCATCTGTAAAATGACCACGTTCAGTTCTGGAGCCCATGATCTCATTCTGGATAAAATAGACATGATGTAGTCTTAGGGATGGAAGCGCTACAGCCAGTCCAATTCTCTCTTTTTGCAGAGGAGGAAAGGGCCGAAGTGACGCGTCCACAGCCCCGCAGGCCATGAAACTTTACAAACTGAGGTAGAGTCGGGAGAAATGTTTAGGGGAGAATCCTGGAAGCTGTCCATATTCTAGTATTTATTCAGCCCCATAGATTCCTCTGGTAAAGCGGCGCCTCCAAGAACAGCCACCACACTTGCCACTAGATGTCGCTGCCTTGGAGGGCTCCCATTAATGCAGAATCTGGGAAGTTCATTCGTCTGGGATGGAAACCCATCACTTATCCCAGCGCTCATCCCGCAGGCTCCAGCCAGCTCTTAGGTCTTCGGGGTGCATAATTAGAAATTTGCTCCCAGAAACTCTCTTTCCCAGCTTCCCAACTTCCTTCTCACGTTCCGTTATGTACCGACGTAGGGAAGATATATGTGTTGTGGAGCTCCGCGCCCCTCCGGCTCTCTTCTCAGGGAAACACAGCGGCTGTGCAGGCGGGGCGAGGGGAGAGGCAGGAGAAGTTTACTCAGGCTTTTCCTTTGGTTCTTTTTGTTTCTTTACGTCAAGTGAGAATTAATCAACGTTATAAAATATTTTTAAAAGTATAAAATATAAAATTAAA
>NW_025390214.1:0-8414 GCF_016433145.1 Gracilinanus agilis | reverse complement strand
GGCGCGGGGGGGGGGTTGAAGGGGAAAGGTGGAGCATGAATCATGTAACCATGTTAAAAATGAATATTAATAAATGTTAAAAAAAATAAAAAATAAAGGTTCGCCATTGGATAAAAAAAAAAAAAAAAGAACTTTTACTTTGAAGAAAAGGCAGATTTATTATCCTAAATCCAACCACAGAACTAGGAGAAATGAGTAGAAAATTCAAAGAAACAAAATTCAGGTTGGTGTTAAGGAAACAAAATCAAAACCCTGTAGCATTTAGAGGTATCCAAAAGTTGAACAAGCTTCTCAGGACTTAGTTGATTCTCACTCACTAGAGGTGTTCAAGTAAAGACCAGATAATTATCTCTTAGTGTTTGGTCTAGAGAGGATTCTTGTTCAAGCTGAGATGGCCTCTTAGATGTCTTCAGACACTGATTTTCTGTCACTGAATATGCTAAGACTGTGAGAGAAAGAAACAGCAGGATAGCTGTGACGTTATTCACGGGAGGAACTGACCATAGTAATAAGATCACATATCCACTAAAGTATTAAGTCTAAAAAGACTGAAATCTTGCTCACAACATCCATTTACTTAGTAAATCTTTCACAAATAGAGTAGAACTAAACTTCAGCCCAACCTTCACCTGAATTAACACAAATTTGAAGTTAGTGGATTTCAAATGAATGAGGTTTAACAGAAAAATGCAAATCAACAAACATTCTGTTCTTTCACTGTAACAGGATTTAGATTTACAGTATTTAAAATGCAAAGCTACCATGGCACATTCATGGCAACTTGCATTCTATTTAATACCATGGCAAATATAATTAGACCCTAAACATCCATATTAATGAGAAGGCTAGAGATATAGAACAGAAAAGGGAGATAGAGAGGAAAGGAGAGGATGCCAGAAAAAAGTAATTAAGAATTGATTCTTTTGACTGTATATACCCATTTCCTGATAGATAAGCTAATGTTAAACCTTATATCTATTACCACAATTTAAGCATATCAGTACCTATGTCTTATTAGGTCATTCCTTCTTTAAAAATAAGTATATGCTTTCCCCACATCACTCCATGCATAAACATTTCAAATGAGGAATAATTTCATGGATATCAGTGTTCTTTTCACCAAGGAAGGTCACATCTTGTTTATATATTACAAAATGTAAGACTTTAGTATAAAATCTTCATTATGTCTTCAACCACCCCACCTCCAAAGTCAACACCTAGTTGCCAACCTTGCAGAATTGAGTTTCTTCTCATCTTTCTTAATTTATCTCAGGACAACTGAGATACAAGTAAAGCTATATTCACTGCCTTTCCAAATTGAATAGCTTGGGCAGAGTAGTTCATTATCAAACCCTTGGGTCCAGAGATATAGTCGTTTATAATTCATGATCATCTCTTGACTATGATGAAACACAAGAACATGTTAGTGGAACCAAACCACTCCATCTCTTTTTTAAAAAAGATTATCAGAGAAGTTCTGCTGATTTAAAAGTTATTCACTGGGACTAAGTTTATTAATCGTGGCCAGATATTTCACTCTTTTCTATTACCAAAATGGCCCTTTGTACTCTAAAATATAAATATATGAAATAGTCTCCAAACAAATATAAGTCCAAAGTGATTGACTCATGACAAGGTAACACAATACTTTGTTTTATCTTCTGCATGGAAGATTATTACCCTTTGTATTTTCTGCTGCTTCAGTAGACAATACCAAACATTAAAAATAATAATTCATCAATAAAGTAGCAGAGACAATTTAGGAATATCTCTTTTCTGGGGTCAAACTTACTCATCAAAGGCATCTGATTCTGAATGCCATGCTGTTTTCATTTACATTATTAAACTGATTGTGGATATTGTTATCTTGGTTGCTCAGTTTCAGTTTACATTAGTCTTCATTTCTGTACTTCTCACTTATTACTGTGAAAGAGTATTTCATAACATTTATATACCACAGATTATATAGTCATTCTCCAGTAGATTGGAGCCCATTTCCCCCCATTATTTTGATGCTTCAAAACATGAGAAAACCTGAGAGCTTCTTAGAAAGCTATATTTTGGTAATGACTACAGTGAAGAAAAGATTCAGCAGGGTACAGTGAATAGGGTGAAGCACTGGAGCCCAAAGACCTGGTTACCTATTTTTCCTCTCATATAGATTAACCATGCAACCAGAGAAATATCACCTAACCTCTGAGTACTAGAGGTACCTTTCTAGGATGAAAAGTAATGATACACACTGATGAATGGAGTTTCCATGATGGCAATTTCTTGCTTCTAAAACTTTTACTATTTATATTTTCCTCAATATGTCATACTTACTCCCCCATATTTCTTTTCATTGAGATATCTGTCCAGTAGGGGGATTGGTGGGTTAAGGAATTTATTTAAATTGAAAATCAGCAATTTATTTAAATTGAAAAAAAAATCTAGAACCTTATCTTGACCTTTTTGCCTCTCTCATGCCTCACTGCTTTAATCTTTGAAATCCTTCCTACAGCAAAATTCCTTTGTTGAGCTGCTACCCATCTGTATCATGTTCCATGAGTATGCCTGTTCCTGTTTAGCCTCCTATTTTATTCTACTTTGATCACCAAAGTCTCTGTTGTTTATTTTTTTCTGACATCCAGAAGTGACAAAAAGTAATATAGTCCTGAAATCATGATTCCTTGTAGCAAGATAAGTTGACCAATACCTCCCAATTATCTGATTTCAGCTTTCTGGTAGTTAGAAGAAGTTGAAACAATCATACATGATGGTACAGAATATGTAGAAAATATGAATAAGGTACCAATGTAGTCCAGAGAATTCTCTACAAATTATAATCTTCAAGAGTTTTCTAGGATCCTAAGAGATTAAGTAAATTTTCTCAGTGTCACATAGTCAATTACATGTCAAAAGTGAACCTTGAATACTGATTCTAAGTGTCACCTTTAAATTCAGTGGTTTTGAAGTTTGCTAAAATTTAGTTGTTTAATAAATATATATGTATCACTATTAGATCTATATCCCAAAGAGATCAAAGAGAAGGGAGAAAAACTTATAAATACACATATTTGTTGCATCTGTGTTTGTAGTGGTAGAGATTTGGGAATTACATGGATGCCCATCACCTGGGGTTTTAATAGAATGCTATTCTATCATAAGGAATTATGAATGAGATGATGATCTCACACACACACACACACACACACACACACACACACACACACACACACACACACACANACACACACACACACACACACACACACACACACACACACACACACACACACACACACAAAACACCAAACCCTGAGTAGCCCTAACCCTGACTTTTATCAGTAATGCAAGGATCCAAGAAAACTCCAAAAGATTCATGATAAAAAAAGGCTATCCACTTGCTATGAGCAGGAACTGATAGAGTCTAATTGTAGATTAAAGCATACCATTTTAAATTTATTTCCTTCATGAGTTTTTTTTATTTATAAGTGATATGTGTCTTCTTTAACAATATGACAACCATGAAAATATGAATTACATGACAGCACTTATATAATTTATATAACATTATCTACTCTGTTGAGAGGAAGAGGGGAGGGAGAGAACATAGATCAGAAAATTTCAGAAAATAATTGCAATGAAAATTGTATCTACATGTAATTTGGAAAATATAATTTAAATATAAATATATGTTTAAATATTTCAGCATACAGAAGTAGAAATCCATGTTTATTAGTCTAAATCCTAAATCAATCAATTTCCTAAATCAAGGAAAATAAATATGAGTTTAAACTCAATCAATGCATTGGTTTTTCTTACTTGACTATATTTATTTATTAAAAGGGAATGCTTCTAAGGGAAATGAAGTAGTGATACTAATGCAAAAAAGAAAGAAAACATAAAGGAAACTAAAAGAATACATAGAAAAGAGTAGAATGAAATTCAGGAGAGAAATGTAGAGGAAGTTTTGTTACTTTTCTATTAAATGTAATATATTCTTAAAATTCAACTTTACATACGAATTCAGTTTCATATTCAAAACTATTTTGTTCTATGTATACTTGAAATGTTCCAGCTTGTTTTTAAGTTCATAAAAAATTAAAAGAAAAGCCATATTTCCTACTTAGAGCATAGGTAGTTAATAATTAAATTTCTACCTAGCAATCTTATACCAAAATGTATTAACTTCTAAAATTGTAAGTATACTAACTCTTGAATGAGGCTCCTCCCCATAGCACAAAGCCTTTATCTGCCTTATCGATGTCCAGGCTGCACCACTAATCAGAATAATGGACAAATGATGTATTAATTAGCAGAATGGCACTCATATGTAAGAAATAGCCACAGAGAACAAGAATCTGAAAAACTATCTGACCCCAACCAGCAAGAGCATAGATAGCTTTCTAAGTCCTGGTTCAATGTGACACTATGTTATACTTTTTGGTGTTACTCTTGGATCAGGAATGTAAAGATATTTGAAATTTAGCAGTCTATATATACATATGCATGTATGTACATATTAATATGTTTATATGCATATATATGTATACATGTATCTATCTATATCTCTCTATCTATCTAACTATACTTTTTACCTAGAGGCCAGTCATAAAAGATGATGTAGGATCCTTACCTATTTGGACTGGCCCTCAAGTCTAAGCAATCTACATAAGATTTCCATGTTTCAGAATGAAATATTATTCAAGAATAGAGACAATAATGAATCTTCAAGGGTAGCTTCCAAATCGATCCATGTGACTCTCAGAACAAAATGTAGTTCCCAGTATTTCTCTCCACCCTTAATTTGTTATATTTGCCACCCGACACATTTATATTATAATACGAGGTACATGGTTGTTCTGCTTTACCTATCTCTAATATCTAATAGTTTTATGGTTGATAAAAACTAAATCTATTTCTTAAATGGAACCAATGAATCTGCAAGACAGAACAGGAGGTAAAGGGTTTACATTGATTTCACTTTATTTCTTAAAATTCAGATGTACCAGGTTGCAGGCTGCCAAATTCTGAAAGTTCTAGAATTATACAAATTTGCTTTGCCATTTCCTTTCTCACTTGTCTTCTATCCTCCAAGAATGCCCTGCCTTTCCTCAATTTTCTCTCAATTTTATTCTACTGATGTTTTCCTAAGTACATGTACTCTAAATAAATAACTTCAGTTTAAGCCTTTAGTAGTTTTTGAAAATGTGGTCTCAGTAAATTTCTCTAAAAACATAGTTTTCTTTCAGAAAAGGTAGCAAAGGAGGCAGCTGGGTAGCTAAGTGGATTGAAAGGCCTAGAGATGGAAGGTCCTATGTTCAAATCTGGCCTCAGATATTTCCCAGCTGTGTGACTCTGGGCAAGTCACTTAACCTCCATTGCCTAGCCCTTACCACTCTTCTGCCCAGAAGGTAAGGGTTTAAAAAAAAAGATAGCAAAAGGGAAAATATGAGAGGAGAAACTTCTGCAGTCGTCTTGACATATTTTCCTTACCACTTTAAACTTTGAATCTACCACAGCTGAGAGAGGGAAATGGACCTCATTTGCTTACCTCCTCTTCTAACATGTAATCATAGATTTAGTGTTCTAAGTTAGTCCAAAGATCTATTGCTCAAATCAATTCATCTTATCAGTGAAGAAAGTGTGACCCAAAAAGATTAAGCAATAGCCAAGATCACACAGATCATAAGTGGCAAAGTCCAGATTCCAATTTTAATCCTTTAACTCAAAATCTAGTCTTTTCCCCACAGTGTGAAATGGCTCCCACTATCATAATTCTTAGTATAGGATATAAACACACTGGCACCCAGACAAAGAACATTAAGATGTGTTTACTGAACTTAGAGAAACTTTGCTTTTTTGTCTCTTTTCTGCTTTTGTAACAAATTTTGTATTGTGGAAAAAATGCTATGTGCTCTTTCCAGTCATCTTGCCTTTTTTGGGCCAAAACATGAGTGGGTTTCTGAGTGAATGAAAAGTCTTTTTACCCTTAAAACATTGTAAAACATGTTTTTTTTTTTAATCTTACAATGCTTTATGTCCTTTGTTTATTCATAAATTCTTCTCCTATCCATAAATCTAGTAAATAATGTGTCCCTGTTATTCCATTTTGCTGGTAATATCTCTTTTTATGTTTGTCATATTAATTTTTATCTTATCTTAGAAAATCGTTTGTTTTGAATTCAGGGAAGTGCTATTTGGAAGTGTCTAGCAGACTCCCTATGGACACATGGGGGCTTTGAGACTACATTACCCATAATTCCAATGGGTCTTAGGGCATGGGGACTTCAAAGGTCCCCACACAGGGGGGCAGTTTAAATTCAGAGGAGGGCCTAGAGAAGGCCCCTTGGTCTTCCTGAGGAGCTGGCTGGCGAGCGGGAGAGAGAATGAGCTCTGGCGGTAAATTTAAAAGATAGGCGCGGTTATATATATATTTTACCAACATGGCCATGGCTTTAATTAAAATACTAATTTCTCTTATTATAACAGTCTTTATCATTTTTAATCTTAACAAAATGTTTTAAGATATTGTGTGTGTATGTATATGAATGCTTGAATGTTAATGTGTATATGTGTATCCATTTACACATGTATATAAGCATATATATATATTCTTCTGGTGTCCCCGCAAAGTATACATATGGTTTTATGTGTAAGGGACACCAGAAGAAAAATATATGAACCTAAATGAAAGCTAAATAATATAAATATGTACATATACATTCTTATCTAGATATATAAATATGCATGTATATGTATGCAAATGTCTTAAAAAAGGATTGATGATGTCTTGACTTGCATATGAGTAGGATTTATGTAAGGTATGATTGCAAAAGCCCTCATAGCCAAAATTCAGAAAAACTAGAAGATTAAATCTATTCTTTTTATACTATAATGCTAGTAAAATTACACTGAACAAATGGATGGAGAAAAAGTCTAAAATTTAATTGGTAAATAAATAACTTTATATTAAAGAATCAAGTAGTCAAAAAACAAATAATAGAAACAATGAACAATTTAATTAAGGAGAATGAAAGTAAGAAAACAACATATAAAAAAATTTGGGATGTAACCCAAGTGATATTTATGCGATAATTTATAGCTCTAAATGCTTACATCAATAAATCAGAAAAGGCAGATCAACAAATTGAGTATGCAAATTAAAAAATACGACAAGAATAAATTTAAAATCTTCAGTTAAACACCAAATTAGAAATCCTGAAAATCAAAGGTCAGATTAATAAAATTAAAAGCAAGAAAACCATTAAACAAATAATTAAGACAAGGGTTTGGTTTTGTAAAAAAAGTCAATAGATAAACCATTGATAAACTTGATAAATAATGAAGGAGAAAAAAACAAATTACCAGTATAAAAGTGAAAATGTCAAGATTACAATTGGTCAGTAGGAAATTAAAGCAATTATTAGGAGTTATTTTTTCTAATTATATGCCAAAACATCTGATAATCAAAGTGAAATATATGAATACTGAAAGAAATATAAATTGACCAAATGATCTGAAGAAATCAAATACTTAATTACATGACAGAAAAAAATTACTAAAATCAAAGTAGAAAATAAAATCAAAAGTAAAAGTACCATTGAATTAATAAATAAGACTAGAAGCTGGTATTTTGAAAAAAAAAACAGATAAAATAGACAAAGTACTGGTAAATCTAATAAAAAAAGGAAAGAAGAAAACCAAATTAATAGTATCAAAGATGAAAAGGGAGACCTCGCCTCTAATGAAGAGGAAATTAAGGTAATCATTAAAATCTATTTTGCCCAATTATATGGCAATAACTTTAACAATCTAGGTGATATGGATGAATATTTACAAAAACATAAATTGCCTACATTAACAGCAGAAGAAATAGAATTCTTAAATAATCCCATGTCAGAAAAATAAATTGAACAAGCCATCAAAGAACTCCCTAAGAAAAAATCCCCAGGGCCTGATGGATTCACAAGTAAATTCTATCAAACATTCAAAGAACAATTAATCCCAATACTATACAAATTATTTGATATAATAAGCAAAGAAGGAATCTTACCAAATTCCTTTTATGACACAAATATTGTACTGATTCCAAAGCCAAGTAGATCGAAAAGAAAGAAAATTATAGGGCAATTTCCTTAATGAACATAGATGCAAAAATCTTAAATAGAATACTAGCAAAAAGACTCGAGCAAGTGATCAAGAGGGTTATCCATCATGATCAGGTGCGATTTATAAGAGGAATGCAAGGATGGTTCAACATTAGGAAAACCAGCCACATAATTGACCATATTAACAAGCAAACCAACAAAAACCACCTGATTATCTCAATAGATGCTGAAAAAGCCTTTGACAAAATACAACACCCATTCCCATTGAAAACACTAGAAAGTATAGAAATAGAAGGTCCTTTCCTAAAAATAATAAAT
>NW_025390213.1:0-5195 GCF_016433145.1 Gracilinanus agilis | reverse complement strand
AAGGAAGGAAGGAAGGAAGGAAGGAAGGAAGGAAGGAAGGAAGGAAGGAAACAACAAAGGAACCAAGGAAATCCCATACAAACAACCCCATCAGTCAGAATGCTTTCTTCAGAGGCAGTAAGTTATAATGCCCAGAATGCTGGACTTGTAGTCAGGCCAACTGTCTTCATATCCTACCTCTATTAATAATTGTAACTAGGAGAAGCCATGTCATATGTCTTGGTCCTACCACCTCCAATTATAAAAACAAGGGTAATGATATTTATAGTACCTACTTTACAGGACTGCTATAAGATCAAAGGAGATGACCTATATAAAGTGCTTTAAAAACCATAATGCCTTAAAGTATCTATTTTCTTGTTTCAAATCAGCTCCATGATCAAAGATCAACTTTAGACATCTCTAACTTTCCATAAATATCCTTTAGCATGTTCTCCAATAAGGTCTTGGGTTATTTTTCTTTCTCTTGCATAGCAGTCATGCATACTATGGGCCTGGACTCAGACTTCATGAACCCTTAAAAATCTGTCCTTCTAATTTTTCTCATATTTAGGTTCTACCTGCAAAATCTAATAGTAACTTCCCTTTCTCCAGTTTGAATTGCAAAATATTTTCATTAGGTTTCTTCAATCATTTCTATCTGCAGAAAGGCCATTTATCACTTAAGTAGAT
Source organism: Gracilinanus agilis (assembly GCF_016433145.1). Lineage (NCBI taxonomy): Eukaryota > Metazoa > Chordata > Mammalia > Didelphimorphia > Didelphidae > Gracilinanus > Gracilinanus agilis. Next base: position 4,523 of record NW_025390213.1, on the reverse strand, counting down.
TTACTCTACTTAGCCTTATCAGTTAATTAAATGCTTGATGAATCATCTATTTGTGTTCCGTAACTTCTCAGGAGAGTATTCATTTAATATTAATAATGTAGTAATGTATCCTAAGAGTCAATAAGGAGTGAAATTTGTGATGAGCTCTCATTGGGGAGAAGCAGTCATATTAATTTGAGATGGTGGTTCTCATACTTTTATTCATTTTCACTTCTCATAAGAACTCTTTTTTTATATATACATTTATTAATATTTATTTTTAACCTGATTACATGCTTCATACCCCTACTTTCCCCTTCACCCCCTGCTCTCCCCCCACCCATGGCCGATGCACATTTCCACTGGTTGTAACATGTGTCCTTGTTCAGGGCCTATTTCCATATTGTTGGTAGTTGCATTGGTGTGGTAGTTTCGAGTCCACATCCCCAATCTTGTCCACCCCGACCCATGCGTTCAAGCAGTTGTTTTTCTTATATGTTTTCTCTCCTGCAGTCCTTCCTCTGAATGTGGGTAGCGTCTTTACTACAAATCCCTCAGAATTGTCCTGGGTCATTGCATTGCTGCTGGTACAGAGGTCCATTACATTCAATTTTACCACAGTATATCAGTCTCTGTGTATAGAGTTCTTCTGGCTCTGCTCCTTTCGCTCTGCATCAGTTCCCGGAGGTCTCTCCAGTTCGCCTGGAACTCCTCCAGTTTATTATTCCTTTTAGCACAATAGTATTCCATCACCAGCATATAGCACAGTTTGTTCAGCCATTCCCCAATTGAAGGACATACCCTCCTTTTCCAGTTTTTTGCCACTACAAAAAGCGCAGCTATAAATATTTTCGTACAAGCCTGTTTATCTATGATCTCTTTGGGGTACAAACCCAGCAATGGTATGGCTGGATCAAAGTACAGATAGTCTTTTATAGCCCTTTGAGCATAGTTCCAAATTGCCAGCCAGAATGGCTGGATCAGTTCACAGCTCCACCAGCAATGCATTAATGTCCCAATTTTGCCACATCCCCTCCAACATTCATTACTCTCCCCTTCTTTCATTTTAGCCAATCTGCTAGGTGTGAGGTGATACCTCAGAGTTGTTTTGATTTGCATTTCTCTAATTATTAGAGATTTGGAACACTTTCTCATGTGCTTATTGATACTTTTGATTTCTTTACCTGAGAATTTCCTATTCATGTCTCTTGCCCATTTTTCAATTGGGGAATGGCTTGATTTTTTATACAATTGATTTAACTCCTTGTATATTTGAGTAATTAGACCCCTGTCAGAGTTTTTTGTTATAAAGATTTTTTCCCAATTTGTTGTTTCCCTTCTGATTTTGACTACATTGTTTTTGTTTGTACAAAAGCTTTTTAGCTTGATATTATCAAAACCATTTAATTTACATTTTGTAATTTTCTCTAACTCTTGCTTGGTTTTAAAATCTTTCCTTTCCCAGAGATCTGATAGGTATACTATTTTGTGTTCACTTAACTTATTTATAGTTTCCCTCTTTATATTCAGGTCATTCTCCCACTCTGAATTTATCTTGGTGTAGGGTGTGAGATGTTAATCTAAACCTAATCTCTCCCATATTGTTTTCCAAGTTTCCCAGCAGTTTTTGTCAAATAGTAGATTCATGTCCCAAAAGTTGGGCTCTTTGGGTTTATCATACACTGTCTTGCTGACATCATTAACCACAAGTCTATTCCACAGATCCTCCCTTCTATCTCTTAGCCAGTACCATATTGTTTTGGTGACTGCTGCTTTTTAGTATAGTTTAATATCTGGTACTGTTGGCCCCCTTCCTTCATATTTTTTTCATTATTTCCCTTGATATTCTTGATCTTTTGTTATTCCAAATGAAATTTGTTATAATTTTTCCTAATTCAGTAAAGAAGTTTTTTGGTAATTTGATAGATATGGCACTAAATAGGTAAATTAATTTGGGTAGAATGTTCATTTTTATTATGTTAGCTGGTCCTACTCATGAACAATTAATGGCTTTCCAATTGTTGAGATCCAGTTTTATTTGTCTGGAAAGTGTTTTGTAGTTGTTTTCATATAATTCCTGTGTTTGTTTTGGTAGATAGATTCCCAAGTATTTTATATTGTCTAGGGTGATTTTAAATGGTGTTTCTCTTTCTACCTCTTGTTGCTCTAATGTGTTGAAAATATATAGAAATGCTGATGATTTATGTGCATTTATTTTGTATCCTGCCACTTTGCTAAAGTTGTTGATTATTTCTACTAGCTTCTTAGTTGATCCTCTAGGATTTTTTAAGTATACCATCATATCATCTGCAAAGAGTGATAGCTTAGTCTCCTCCTTGCCTATTTTGATAGCTTCAATTTCTTTTTCTTCTCTAATTGCTATTGCTAGTGTTTCTAGTACAATGTTGAATAATAGAGGTGAGAATGGGCATCCTTGTTTCACTCCTGATCTTATTGGGAAGGCTTCTAATTTATCCCCATTGCATATAATGCTTGTTGATGGTTTTAGGTATATACTGTTTATTATTTTTAGGAAGGGTCATTCTATTCCTATTCATTCCAATGTTTTCAATAGGAATGGATCCTGTATTTTGTCAAAGGCTTTTTTAGCATCTATTGAGATAATCATGTGATTTTTGTTTGTTAGACTGCTGATATGGTCAATTATGTGGATGGTTTTCCTAATGTTGAACGATCCTTGCATTCCTGATATAAATCCCACCTGATCATGGTGGATGATCTTCTTAATTACTTGCTGGAGTCTCTTTGCTAATATTCTATTTAAGATTTTTGCATCTATGTTCATTAGGGAGATTGGTCTATAGTTTTCTTTCTCTGTTTTTGGTCTACCTGGCTTTCGGATCAGTACCATATTTGTGTCATAAAAGGAATTTGGTAGGACTCCTTCTTTGCTTATCATATCAAATAATTTGTATAGTATTGGGATTAGTTGCTCTTTGAATGTCTGATAGAATTCACTTGTGAATCCATCAGGTCCTGGTGATTTTTTCTTAGGGAGTTCTTTGATGGCTTGTTCAATTTCTTTTTCTGATATGGGATTATTTAGGTATTCTATTTCTTCTGCTGTTAAACTAGGCAATTTATATTTTTGTAAATATTCGTCCATACCTCCTAAATTGTTATATTTGTTGCCATATAATTGGGCAAAATAGTTTTTAATAATTACCTTAATTTCCCCTTCATTAGAGGTGAGGTCTCTCTTTTCATTTTTAATACTGTCAATTTGGTTTTCTTCTTTCCTTTTTCATTTCAGATTGACCAGTACTTTGTCTATTTTATCTGTTTTTTTTCAAAATACCAGCTTCTAGTCTTATTTATTAATTCAATAGTTCTTTTACTTTCGGTTTTATTAATTTCTCCCTTAATTTTTAGTATTTCTAATTCAGTTTTCATCTGGGGGTTTTTAATTTTCTCACTTTCTAATTTTTTGAGTTGCATACTCAATTCATTAATCTCTGCCCTCCTTAATTTGTTAATATATGCACTCAAGGATATAAATTTCCCCCTGAGTACTTCCTTGGCCGCATCCCACAGAATTTGGTAGGATGTCTCATCATTGTCATTCTCTTCAATGAAATTGTTGATTGTTTCTATGATTTCTTCTTTGACAAATTGGTTTTGGAGAATCATATTGTTTAATTTCCAATTGGTTTTTGATTTGCCTGTCCAGGTGCCCTTCCTAATTATTATTTTTATTGCATTTTGATCTGAGAAGGTTACATTTATCATATCTGCTCTTTTGCATTTGTTTGCAGTGATTCTATGCCCTATTACATGGTCAATCTTTGTAACTGTACCATGTGCAGCTGAAAAGAAGGTGTATTCCTTTTTGTCCCTATTTATTTTTCTCCACATATTAATTAAATCTAATTTTTCTTGGACTTCATTCACCTCTCTTACCTCTTTCTTATTTATTTTTTGGTTTGATTTATCTAGATCTGAAAGAGGAATATTTAGATATCCCACTAGTATGGTTTTACTATCTNTATGGTTTTACTATCTATTTCCTTCTTGAGCTCTGCCAGTTTCTCCTTTATGAATTTGGATGCTATACCACTTGGTGCATATATATTGAGCAGTGTTATTTCCTCATTGTTTATACCGCCTTTTATTAGGATGTAATGACCTTCCCTGTCTTTTTTAATCATATCTATTTTTACTTTGGCTTTGTCAGAAATCATAATAGCCTCTCCTGCCTTCTTTTTCTCATTTGATGCTCACAAGATTTTGCTCAAGCCCTTAACCTTAAACTTGTGTGTGTCTACCTGCCTCATATGTGTTTCTTGTAGACAACATATGGTAGGATTTTGGTTTCTAATCCCCTCTGCTATTTGCTTCCATTGTATGAGTGAGTTCATCCCATTCCCATTCAGAGTTACAATTGTCAGTTGTGCATTCACTGACATTTTTGTATCCTCCCCTAGACCCACCCCTTCTTCTTACACTATTTCCTTTTAAACCAGTGGTTTGCTTTGAGCCTGTATCCCTTACCCCTCCCTTGATTGACTTCCCTTTCTTCCCCC
>NW_025390212.1:0-2840 GCF_016433145.1 Gracilinanus agilis | reverse complement strand
GAAGGAAGGAAGGAAGGAAGGAAGGAAGGAAGGAAGGAAGGAAGGGAAACAGGTGAGGGAGAGAAGAGATATAAAATAATTGGGATATGAGGCATTAACAGTTGGGGGGAAGGCTTCATGTAGAAGGAAGCAATTGAAAGTAGGGATTCTAAGAGGGAGAAACAGGGAGGTAATGAATTCTAGACATGGGGGACAGCCAATGAAAATAGACAGAGTTGAGAGATGGATTATTATTTATGAGGAACCAGAAGAAGTCCAGCTTGACTAGTCTGGACCACAATATGCATGAAGGCTATTAATAGCCAGGTTGGGGTCTGGTTGTGAAGAATACTAAGTAGAAATGTTTAAGTTTTATTCTAGACGCAATAAGGAATCACTGGAATTCATTGGGTAGCAGAGTAAATGGTGAGATATGCACTTTAGAAAAGTCACTTTGGTAGCTTTTTGGATTGGTGTAGAGAAAGAACTGAGGTTAAGAGATCAAATAGAAGAGTATTACAATAGTACAAGGAAGGAGGGATGGAGAACCTAAATTGGGTAAAGGCTGAGAGAGGGGAGGAAAGAGTATACATACAAAAGATGATAGGAGCAGTAAGATTTGACAATTGATTTCATATGGAAGAATCAAAGTTGTGAAACTAGACAAATGGAAGAATGGTGACGTCCTCAACAAAAATAAAAATTTCAGGAGTCATGCCTTTGGTGAGGGGAAAGATGAGTTCTTCTTTGGACTTATTTAATTAGAAATGTCTGAAGAATAACCCATTTAAAAATACCTATTGGGGAACTAGGTGGTACAAGGGATAGAGGGCCAGACCTAGAGTCAAAAAAACTTATCTTCCTCAGTTCAAATCTGTCCTCAGAGATTTACTAGCTGTGGGACCCTGGGCAAGTCTCTTAACCCTGTTTGGTTCATTTTCCACGTCTGTAAAATGAGCTGGAGAAAGAAATGGAAAACCACTCCAGTATCTTTGCTATGAAAACCCCAAATTCGGTCATGAAGAGTCAGACACAATTGAAACAACTGGACAATAAGAATAATAGACTTTTAGTAGACTATACTAGAACTCAAGAAGGAATCTAGGTCTGGGACTCATTGGCATAGAGATGATAATTAAACCATGAGGGTTAATGAAGTTGCAAGTAAGAAAATGTAGACAGAAGGGAAGAGATCCTAGAAGAGGGAGGTTTCTCAGAAGGGAAAGTAGGTAACAGTATCAAATGCTGAAAGGAGGTCAAGAAGGATGAGGATTGAGAAAAGACCATAAGATTTGGCAATAACAAGATCATTGGTAATTCTGACAACACTTTTATAATAGTGGTGAAATCATAAGTAGCACCGAAAAATTGTTGCAAAGGATTGAGAAATGAGTGGAAGGTGAAATGAAGAAAACTAATGTAGCCAGCTTTCTCTAGAAGTTTGGCTAGGAAAAAAAATATAAGGTTATAGTTTAAGGAGATGGTGGGGTCTAGTAAGGGTTCGTTTGTTTTTTAAGGATGAGGGGGAAATAGTGTTTGTATGTAACTGTGAAGGAGACCAAAGAGAGGGGTAAGGGCAAATTGAAGATTAAGAAAGGGAGGAATGATTGGGGGAAGGAGAAAATATGCTAGAGAATACAAGGAGGGAATGGGATCAAGGGTACATAGAGACAGCTTAGCTTCCACAAGAAGAGCCTCCTCTCCATCAAAGTCTAGAGAAAAGGAGGAGAGAATGGGAAACGATATCAAAAGGTTTGAAATGTAAAGAAGAGGATTTGAGGAAACTAAACTAAAATATCTTGTCTTTTCTTACTACATTATGAGGCTAGGAGGGTCTTCAACTGTGAGGGCCACAGGGATGGTTTTTGGAGACTTGATAAGAGAATGTCTCAAAGGACCACTTTGGGGAGTGGGATTAAGAACCAATTGGAAAAGGTGGAGCAACTAAGTAGCTCAGTGGATTGAGAACCAGGCCTAGAGACTGGAGGTCCTGGGTTGATATAAGGCCTCAGATTCTTCCTAGCTGTATGACCCTGGACAAGTCATTTAAACCCCATTACCTAGCCCTTACCACTCTTCTGCCTTGGAACCAATACAGTATTGATTTAAAGACCAAAGGTAAGCATTGGTTGGGTTTTTAAAGAATCAGCTGCTGGGGCAGCTGGGTAGCTCAGTGGATTGAGAGTCAGGCCTAGAGATGAGAGGTCCTAGGTTCAAATCCAGCCTCAGACACTTCCCAGCTGTGTGACCCTGGCCAAGTCACTTGACCGCCATTGCCCACCCTTACCACTCTTCCACCTAGGAACCAATACATAGAAGTTAAGGGTTTAAAAAAAAAAAGAATTAGTTTGGGAATTTCTGGATTATGTAACCAACAAGATGGAGAATTAGACATTTTCTGTAGTTCCCACTAACTGGTACACACACACACACACACACACACACACACACACACAAATAATTATGTACCAGAATTAGAGCAATTATAGCTGAATCCACAGGATAAGAAAGCTAGAAACTCAACAATGTAACAGCCTTTTGAATAATACTGGAGAATACTAATCTCATAATAAACTAACTCAGCACCCCTGCTAAACCACCCCCCTCCCATTATTTTCTATCCCATTGTCTAAAGCAGCAGAAATTGACTTTCAGTGACTTGGTGGAAAGAATATAATATGTGATGAGAATCTGGGTGCCATCCCCAAGACTACTGATAGCAGGAGTTGCAATCATGCTATTAGACGAAAGAAATAGAAAAATTCATGATACAGAGATAAACAAGGAAATTATATTTATACTTAAAGGAACCATAGGGAGGAAGGAAGGAAGGAAGGAAGGAAAGAAGGAAGGAAGGAAGG
>NW_025390211.1:0-4505 GCF_016433145.1 Gracilinanus agilis | reverse complement strand
GAGGGTATGTCCTTCAATTGGGGAATGGCTGAACAAACTGTGGTATATGCGGGTGATGGAATACTATTGTGTTAAAAGGAATAATAAACTGGAGGAGTTCCAGGCAAACTGGAGAGACCTCCGGGAACAGATGCAGAGTGAAAGGAGCAGAGCCAGAAGAACTTTGTACACAGAGACTGATATACTGTGGTAAAATTGAATGTAATGGACCTCTATACCAGCAGCAATACAATGACCCAGGACAGTTCTGAGGGATTTATGGTAAAGACACTACCCACATTCAGAGGAAGGACTGCAGGAGAGGAAACATATAAGAAAAACAACTGCTTAAACGCATGGGTCGGGGTGGACATGATTGAGGGTGTGGACTCGAAACTACCACACCAATGCAACTACCAACAATTTGGAAATTGGTCTTGATCAAGGACACATGACAAAACTAGTGGAAATGTGCATCGGCCATGGGTGGGGGGAGTGCGGGGGGTGAAGGGGAAAGGAGGAGCATGAATCATGTAACCATGTTAAAAATGAATATTAATAAATGTTTGAAAAAAAAACAAAAAACAAATACACACAGTTGAGTAAAACAAATGTCCAAGTTAGCCAGGTCCAAAAATGTATGTCTCATTCTCTCTCTATAGTCTATCACTTTTTTTTATCAGGAGGTGGATAATAGGTTCTCTGGAATCATAGTTTGCCATTGCATTGATCAACATTCTTGAGTTTTTCAGAGTTATTCCTTTTTACAGTATCGCTGTAATTATGTATTTTCTTCTCCTGGTTCTTCTCATTTCATTCTGCATCATTTTATGTCTTCCAAGGTTTCTCGATGCTATTCCATTTATTTCTTAAGGCACAATAGCATTCTATTTCTTTCGCATTCCTTATTTGCTCATCCATCAATAGAATACTTAAGACCTGTTTTCATGAAGTCCCTTTAACATGTCATTTTTCTTTCTTTTCTGTTTCATCAGCTTAGCTGATCTGATGGGTAGGAGATGAGACCTCAGCGTTGTTTTAATTTGAATTTCTCTAATTCTTGGTAATTTGAAAGATTTTTCAAATGGCTATTGATGGCTTGCATTTCTTCATTTAAAAACTACCTTTTTATATCCTATGATTATTGATCACTTTGGGAATTGTTCTTCATCTTGTAAATTCGAGTTGCTTTTTTAAAGGTATCTTGGAAATGAGACCTCTATTAGAGGTGGACCATCCTTCTAATTAACTGCCATTTTTATAAAGATTCCCTCTCCAAGTTAAATGTTTCTAATTTTAGCTGTATTACTTCTATTTGTACAAAAGGTTAAATTTTATGTAATGAGTGTTGTTCATTTTTTTCCTTCCAGGGTCCTCTGTATCATTTTTTTTGGATCCCTACATATAGATCTGAAAGATAATTTCTTCTTTGCTCCTCTAATTTGTTTATGATATGCTGTGTCTGTTTTCCAGTGACCAGCCTGACTGGGAACAGAGTGACTCCTTCCCAGAGAGGTTCATTGCCTATAGTCTGCTAATGAATTCTTGGGTCTTAACAACCCATGGAACAGAGAAAAGTAGATATGGCCTTTAGTTCTCTTTCCAGTGTACTCTCCTTTAGATTTGGTGGCAGCATGGTAGAAGAGGAGGCAGAGGGTGCTAAGAATCATAACATTTTAAACCATCAATAACCTTAATTTAGCCATTGTTACAGTAAATATGAGATACTAGTCTAATGATAAAAAAGTGCCCCCACCACTGTAATAACTAAACAATGTCTGGTCATTCTTGCTAAAAACAAAATTTTAAGATAGAATTATGAGTTATTGGAAGGAATTGCTTTCAAGCTCTCCTTATAGAGACAAAGAAATAAAAAGAATTGGTTTTGTTGTACATCTCAAAATAAAAAGAATCATTCCATAAGACATTTGTTTATTTTATATTGTAGTGCTCATTATAAGTATTTGGAAAAAAGGTAAACATAAAAATAATTGAAGCTTATGTGTTAACATTTGTTTCAGAGAGTGAAAAAACAGAGTAATTCTACTAAGAACTTGAGAAGACTTCAAATTTAATCAATGTATACTTTGATGTTTGGTAAATTCAATGAAGAAATGGGAATTGGTGAGAACTTTGAAAAATATGTTGGAAAATATGGGTCAGAAACAAGGGATGAGAGAATCCAAATTCTCAAAAACTAAACAGAATTCTCACATGTATACAGAATGGATATTTCTTTGAGAAAAGAATCAGAAGCTGCTAAACATGGCAATTCGTATGACAGTGAGAGATGGCAGAGTGAAAAGCCATTTTAAACAAACTGTAGAAAGATGCACAACCAAGCCAAGTCATTTAAAGGGTATTTAAGGATGAAAGATTTTTATAACAAACTCTTTTCACCTTCCAGGACAGTAGGGTCACTCTAATGTATTATAGTCCTGGTTGTGCTATAGAGGAAGTAAAAATGGCACTGAAGAGAATGAAGATGGGAAGAATCACTAGACTGCATTAGAGGAGGTCCACAGGATGACCATTATTAGGTTCCTGAGATCCTTGGAGGAGAGTGAGAGACCCAGGGCATGGAAAGTAATCTTGGACAGTATTATTGCTAAATAAAAGTGAACAAACATGATCACATGCCTATAGACTCACATGCTTACTTATCCATTTTTGTATGGCAGACACAAGAAGTCTGTGACATATTAAAAACTAGGAATATAAGGAAGAAGTAATATAAAGGATATCTTGAAAGAAATGTGTGAACAAAAAAGGCGAGACAGTTCTGTGAGGAGAGTTAGGGATAATCAGTGGCTAGTCTATGTTTTCCAATATCCTTTTAAAGTAATGAAAGCTTTCAGCAGGTATGATAAACACTATATGGAGACTTTACAAGATGACACGGATCAGGGTCACACAAGATGAGCAGACATGAATGGTTCATGGACTGCAACTTTGGGAAGAACATTCATATCTATGAGATCATCAAACATTTTGAATTTGATTATTTGGTATTTAAAATGTATCAAGCCAGGAGAATATAAGTTCCTTGAAGGCAATGACTGTTTTATTTTGGTCTTGTATTCCTAGTTCCTAATTAGTGGACAGGCTAAGTGCTTAACAAACATTTGAGTTGAATGGAATCATACAATGTCAGAACTAGGAAGGAACTTAGAGAAGGCCTGGTGCAACTACATTGCAACCTCATTTTCTATAGATCAGAAAACGTAGATCCAGAAAGGTAGATCTAGAGAGGCTCTTCATGGATGCCAATGCTGTGTACACTATTAGACATTTTATCTTACCTTGGAAACATGTGAACACTTAGTGATTGGAACTCATGATCAAAAGAGTCTTAAATATTTAAATCTCATAGTGGCCAGCAGTGTCTGGGGATTTGATGTTATTAAAAATGTTGTTCCCTTCCCCTCTCCCCACCCTAGCATTCCTGGAATTGATGCACTGTAGTGTGTATAAGTTTTATTTTTTCTTCATCAGGGGAAAAGATTTTTTCCATGAATGATCTTGCATATGTGAACTTGCATGCCAAATTGGTTGCTTATTAAAACTGGCATAGTGCCCTGCAGGGCTAATGCGTTAATAATGTGCAATGTTTCTCTTAGTCAGTGGCACTGCTCCTCATTAGTATCTCTTAGGATCTGTCATTGCTGCTTAGGTCTTCATTTTTGCTTCTGATGTTTGGTTGTGAGTTTTCAGGAGTAGGATTTCAGCCCTGCTTGTACATCATAGGTGACTCTTTAAAAAGGGATTTTAAAGATGGCAGGATAATTTAACAGCCACTTGTGACATTTGTAGCTCAGGAGGCAAAGATAATGATAAAAGCAATCAAATCTCTGGCACCAGAGCATAATCTTTTCACCTGATCAGGTCAGAAAGACACCTAGCCTTCCTTGAAAGCTGTTGGCTGGGTTTATTATGATTTTTCCCCCTTTTCCTCTAAATGATCACATACTAGCTAATTGGCTAGACTGAGAAAAGTGAAAGAAGGTAGTAGAGGCCTCAGAGGAGGAGGCAGAGTGTACCAGACACACTCAGATATTTGTTGCAACATAGTGACTCTTCTACTTCCACTGGAGGCTGCAAGAGGGGAAGTATGTTTATTTTCATAAACATGTATAGAGAATGTATACATAATGACAGTGAAGAGAGTCACATTCATTCTGTATTTTCTTCATTTTTGTCATTGTATCCTCAGCATCTAGTCTAAAACTTTGCACACAATAGTCTGATAACAAACATTGATTGAATTATATTGATGGCAAAGTAGCTACATGAATCCATAGTTATCGACATCTTCTCAATAACCTCTTTTGGGATGAAGGAGTAATTTAATATTTTTCTTAATATTGGAATATTTAATTTTATATTCATTATTACATATTAATTAATAAATAATTTCCTTATTTAGGAACATTGGGATATTTTCTTAACATTGGGAAAATATTTTTCCCTCCCAATTTTTTGGAATGTTTTCCTTTTTGAGAAATATTGAAAATCAATCTTTTAAT
>NW_025390210.1:0-4599 GCF_016433145.1 Gracilinanus agilis | reverse complement strand
CTTCCTTCCTTCCTTCCTTCCTTCCTTCCTTTCTTCTTCTCCTCCTTCATTTTAGATGTCTTCCACAAAAATCAATATAGAAAAATGTTTTACATGATTGCACATGTCTATATTGTGTAATTAGAATCTTTCCCCCAGAAACTCCAATTCCCAGCATCCCATTTTCTTCCTCATGTTATGTGCTGATGTAGGGAGGATATAAGTTTTATGTAGAGCTCTCTCTCTCTCTCTGTCTCTGTCTCTGTCTCTCTCTCTCTGTCTCTGTCTCTGTCTCTCTCTCTCTGTCTCTCTCTTCTAGATAATTAGCTTTTTTTACTTCTGTTTCCTTTTTATTCCTTCTACTTCAAGTGATTATTAATAAACTTTATAAAATGTAATTCTTGGAGTGTTGGATATTAATTTAATTCCTATAATATCTATATCAGATTGCTTACCATCTCAGGGAAGAAGGAAGGTTGGGAAGGAGTAAGATTGGGAAAGGGAGAAAGAATTTGGAACTCAAAATGGATGCCAAAAATTTGAAGAAAATGTTAAATTTCTGTAGAATATTAGTGAAAATAAATGTAATTTTTTCACATTTGAGTTCATGAACTCTTGAAATCTGTTAATGGATCCCAAATTAGGAAGCAATCATTTATGACAATAGCTATATCTTATTCCTTTATCAATTAATTTAAATTTAGTTTTCTTTATAGAAAAAATTATTCTTAAATTTTCAGCATTAAATTCTCAACTTGAATAAGCAGTACCTTAACAGAATCCTATCTATCTTAGACAAATATACTGTTTTTGTCTCCTTTTAAAATTCTGTGTATTTATCTGTGCACTTTGAAAAAAAGCAAATGCTGATTTTTTTGAAGGCAGCAAAACACCTAGTATGCATTGCTTGTCGTGAGTTTATTTTGATGGAGCTTCTTTTATTGGGATGAGGGCTAAGGTTTGTCTACTGAGATAAGTGCAAAGGTTTGTATGCTGATGCAACATGGCATTTTCTTGGCTACTTAGAGACTTAAATGGTCACCTAAAGCATTGAGAGGTGACCCATCTTGCCCAAGGTCGCACACCTAGTCTGGGGCAGAGGCAGAACTCAACTCAGATGTTTAAGAGTCAAAAACTAGCTTTCCACCCACTGTCTTGTCCTCCTAAATTATATTTCGCCCATCGCCATTCCTAATTGCACTTAATGCTAGTGCTCATTGGCTATTGTTTATCTTGTACCCATCTTGTTTCTGTACCATTGTTCACATGTTGTCCTCTATTAGACGATGAGCTCCTGGAGGGCAGGGACTGCCCTTTGCCTTTTTTTTATCTTCAGAATTTAATATGATGCCTGCTTAACAAACACCTGCTGCCTTGACTTATCTGAATAGCTGTGTGGGATGAGGAAAATATATTTTCTGAGAAGCAGTCTTGTGGAGTGTATGACAAAGTCAGGAAGGCCAGAGTTCAAGTTCACTTAAGACCATATCAATCATTTCTTAAAAAATGAGAATCAATGAAACATATTTTATGATCTTGTTGAAGTAGTTTTGTTAGAAACAAAAGTCTTGCTGATGATTAAATTTATAATAAAATGTTAAAAAAATGTTTCAGAGAGTTAAATGTTTTCGGGTCACAAAAGGGGACAGCTTAGTGGCAGGTCAAGGTTACCAGACTCCAGGCAGGGCTCTAAGACTACATGAACTTCTGAGCAGCGAGTTGGAAATTCCCCTCTGGTAGTTTCCAATACCAATATATCATGGATCCAGTCTAGAACAAACAAACTAGCAAAGGAAAATATATTTAGCAAAGAAAAGACATTGAATTTTTTCTTTATGCAATGGGTATAATAATAATAATATTGTNAATTTATTTATTTTAATTAATAATAAATTTATTATTAATAATTATTATTACTAAATTAAATGATAAAAATAAATAAAAAATTCTCTTAAGAAAAAAAGAAGCAGCAGACCAGTTTGAGAGCCTCTGTCCTTTTCATGTTGTGTTCAATAAAAATGAATTTATTTTACAGCTTCAGAGGAGTAAAACTTTATTGTCTTGTGTTCAGAATTGAGGGGAGGAGCAGTTAGATGTGCTTGAATGGGCCCAATATTGCTGTGGCAAGCAGAGGGTAGGTGTGGGGGAGCCCCCCTGATGGCCTGGGTGCCCTTTCCTTCCCAATCTGTTTTTTCTCACTCATTGCACAATAACAGGACAGCCCAAACCACCCAAGGTCATCTTCTCTTAAAAACAACCAAACCCATCATTTGGAATTCATTTCTTTTGCTAGGAAGACTTTAAAATTGTTTTCCACAGCGAGCGGGGGAGATCGCCTCTGAAAATGTATTCTGGCAGCCTGAGAAGTGTGGCTGCACGTCCCTTTTTATTTCTGCTGAATGAGTTGTGTTACTCCTTCCATGGTGGCGGTGGCGAGGTGACTGAGATCGCTTCTGTTGAGACTGAGATCTGTGTCGGGATTTCTATATACAGATATGTGACTAACTGGGCAAAAATGGTTGACGCCGTGGTTCTCCAGGGGTGTAGCTCAGGCCTCTCTTTTGGAGAAAAGACGTCTTTCTATGTCGCTCGAATTTTAACGACGGTGGGATGAGGAGTGAGGCGCTCCTCTCCCGATGCCGCTAGGTGGGCTCAGGGAGGTCCTGGCTGCCCCTTCTCCCCTTGGGCTTCTTCTCTTCTGCCTGGGTGACTCTCCGGCAGTCCTGAACTTCCTGAAGCAGAGCCTGTGCCTAGCACAAAGTAGGAGTTAAGTAAATGGATGTTTCCAGCCTGGAAGGTCCAGAGCTTGGGATTTCCCAGGTCTCTGTTGGAGGTGACTGGAAACAGGGGGAGAGTTTACAACTACATCCTTCATGAAGAAAAGGACCAGAAAGGGATGCTGAGGTCCTTTGATTAGGTACCTTGCCCGAAACACTTCTATCATTTTGGGGGTACAATGTCCCATGCCAAACCCAGTGTGGAGGAGTCGAAAACTAGGAGCCCATTGGCTGGAGAAAGTGTGTCCCTCAGCCCCAGCTAGGTCTTGTGGGTCTGTTGTTATCATAGAATCTCAGAGCTGGAAGGGACCTCAGTCACCATATCTGAGTCTGGTCCCTCCCTGAAAAGGCTGCCCTCATTAAGTGGACATCTCTCCTTTGCCCGCAGAATTCTAATGATGGGTGACTCAGTATCTCCCGGGGAAGTTCTGTCCACTTTGAGATAGCTCCAAGTGGTAGAAGATTTTCTTGACTTTGGCCCTAAAATGACCTCTTTGCAAATATCTACCATTTTGTTCCTGGCTCTGCTCTCTCCTAGTCTTCTCATCTCCAAATGAGTCTTCATAGGGCAGGAACTTGCGACCTTGGACCATTCTGGTAGTTGGATCCTCTCCAGTGCAAGAGGGAATGACTTCCCTAAAATGTGTCATCTGTAACTGAGCAGAATATCTCATTTCATATATAGGGTCTGACCAGGGCAGACCTTCTTATTCCTAGATGCTATGCTTCTTGTAGGGTGGCCGAAGCTTCTTTTACCTTTTTTGATTGCTGTATCTTATAGCTGACTTGTTCCTCCCACTTAAGGTCAGCTGCTGTTTGGCCTGTGTTTCTCCTTGTGAAGTTGGGTTTTTTGACCTAAGTTTTAATAAAACATGATATTTAACCCAAATAAATGTAATCTTCTTTGGTCCTGCTCGACATTCTAGTTTGCAAGATGTTTTCAAGTCTTGGCTCTCATAACGCAGTGGGTTAATTTTTCTGCCCAGTTTGGTGTCAGTGCTTCAAAGGACACTTTTTAGGAGTGGGAAACTTAAAAATCAATTCCCTCCTTAGATGTACCCTTGTAGTAAGAAGGTTATATTCTAAAGGCTCTTTGGACTCACAATGCTGTCTTTTGGCCCTGAAAAAACAACCCACTGATACATAAACATGCTTATACACACATATCAATTCATGGGGAAAGTCCTTTTGGTTTTCTCTAAGTATGAATCAGGTCTTGTGAGAATGCATGTAAAAATGGTTTCAAATTCCTTCCTGTGGCCCAAAAAAGATCAGAAGAAAGTCCTATATATTCAGATTTGGAATTGGTTTGCTGGCTGGTTCCTGAATGAAAGCTTGTCTTTTATGCATATGATTTGTCAAAGGGTCCTAGTCTTCCCTTCAACTAGATGTGGCTTGAATGAAATGGCCACGTAGACTCTGAAGAGTCTTTTGATACTCTTCTTTTAGCTAGCAGGACAGTTTGTAATCTAACTTACAGACTGTTGTCTTTCACTCTGCACAGACCAAAAAGAGAAACATGAACCAAGAAAATTGTCTGGATGCTGATGCATAAGGCAGAAAGACTAAAGAGAAAAAAAGGAAAAGAATTTACAGTGTTTGGTCTAGCTTCTCTTCCTTTAATAGAATTTAGAAGGTGTAAGAAGATACATGTAGGCAACAGGCTTTTTTTTAAGCATAGAAAAAAGAGAAATGAGAGAAAGACAAGGAAGGGGAGAACGGAAAGAGAGAGGATGGGAGGAAGAGAGGAGGAAGGGAGAGAGAGAGGAGAGAAGAAAGAGAGAAAGAGAAGAGGAGAGGGAGAGGGAGAGAGAGAGGGAGAGGGAGAGGGAGAGGGAAAGGG
>NW_025390209.1:0-5351 GCF_016433145.1 Gracilinanus agilis | reverse complement strand
CTCGCTCACCTCCGGCGGCGCCAGAACCGACAGGGCCTTCTCCCACACCGTTTGAAACCGCTCAGGCCACCGCACCCCGCAGTGTCCTTATTGCCTATTGGCTTCCGGCAGGCCGCCCCCCACACTCTCATTGGCCGATTTGAAAGGGCTCCCGGCACGCGCCCGCCGCGCTCTTAAAGGGGCCACAGGAGCCGGACCCTCCCAGTCCCCCGCCCCGGAGCTGAGCCGTGTGGCTCTGGGGCCTCGGGGCGGAAATATCCGAGTTCTGAGGGGAAGCTCTTTGAGGGCCGAGCTGTCTTCTTCCTTTATGAGTATCTGCAGCGCTTAGCGGGGCGCCGAACTTGCTCCTTGACTCCAATGCGCGGCCCCTGCAATAACCCAGGGATGCCAGGCAATGGGGTGGCAGGACGCTGACTCTTAGGAGACTCTTGAGCCTGGGACAATGGGCTTAAGAAAGGGGCGAGGAGCTCGGGAAGACGAGGTGCCATCTGTGAGAATGCCTAAAATGGATACAATCTGGCCGTGTCACTCCCCTTCCCGATCAGCTCACTGGCTCCCTAGTGCCGCTAGGACCAACCACAAACCACCCGGTTGGGCTCTCAAAGCCCTCCGCAAACTCACCCCCCACCCCCCATCCCCGAAGTTTCTTCCTGCCCTCTTTACTTAGCCGCGACTCCCCGCCCTGCACTGCACAATCAGGCCAAACTAGCTTTGTCTCTGTTCCGTGTGCTGGGGACTCCACCTCCGTGTTGTGGTTCAGTTCTTCCAGTTCTGTCCGACTCTTCATGACCTCATTTGGGGTTTTCTTGGCAAAGATAATGGAGCAGTTTGCCATTTCCCTCTCCAGCTCATTTGACAGATGATGAAACTGAGACAAATGGGGTCAAGTGACTTGTCCAAGGTCACTCAGCTGGTAAGTATCAGGCCAGATTTTATCTGAGGAAGAGGAGTCTTTCTGACCCCAGGACCTGCAGTCTATCCATTGTACCACCAAGCTTCCCCTTCTACCTCCCTACTCTGAGACTGTACCCTCTGGCTGCAGCAACACTTCTGTAGGTATAAGTTAGGTATGCTCTGGTTATCTGATATCCATCTAGGATACTTCCATATTACACTTCCCTCCTCATGCCTGCTTTTTTATAGAATCCCTCTCTTCCTCCCAGGCTCCTCAGCTCACTACTACTGTCTGCCTTCTCTTACATTTAATCACCTTGTATTTATTGTGTTCTTCTTTTGTGTGTGTATTTAGATATAGATGATCTCCTCCTATAGAAGGTTAGGAAACACTTCCCAACAATTAGAGCTTTCCAAGAGAAGTGGATTTCCAGAGAGGTCTTTCTTTCTTGGAGGTCTTTTGGTAGAGGCTTGACAACTACCAGTCAGGAATGTTAAAGTGAAGATTCCTTTGGGTATAAATTAAACTGAGTGGACCAACTTTCCAATTTTGTGATTCTGTAACCTTTGTGAACATCTTTAAAATAAGGGTGATAATAGCAAATACTTTGAGGAATACTCTTTCCACGCCTTTCCATCTCAGATCACCTTTTATCTACTTTGTGTTTCTTGCCTCCATCATATCTATCTATCCATCTATCTATCTTTATATCTATCTTTTTCTCTTTCTCTCCATCTATCTACCTATCATAGCTGGATGGCACAGTAGATAGAGTGCCACGTCTGGAGTCAGGAGTCCTCACCTTCATGAGTTCAAATCCAGCTTCAGACACTTCTTCCTAGCTGTATGAGTGGGGCAAGTCACTTAATCCTGTTTCTCAGTGTCCTCAGCCGAAAAATGAGCTGGAGAAGGAAATGGCAAACGACTCCCATATCTTTGCCAGACAGAACCCCAAATGGGTTTCCAAAGAATCAGATACAACTGAAAAATCTATCTATCCATCTATCCATTATTCTATCTATGTACAATCCAGTTTGTCTCCTCCTTAGAATGTGACCTGGGGTGGGGTGGTGGGGAGTACAATGGTTTCTTTTTTTGCCTTTTTATCCCCATTGCCCCCTCTATTGGAGATACTTAATTTTGTGTGTTAATTGGTTGATCGATAATATATGTAAAGATTTTGAAGTGTTATATAAATGAACTAAAACAGCATGGTAAGTTTCAAATTTGAGTCTTCAAAAATATTTACCAGCTTGCCATGTTTTAACCAGCCCCTCCTCTACTTAAGATATCTGGGCATTATCTTCATTTTTTAATAAAATGAACAGACCTTCATTTCCTAAAGAAAGAGTATTGTTGCTTTGGAGGGTATTTTTTATTTTTATTGAAATATTCATTTCTTTCAAGAACTAAGTGAAGAGAGGGCAGACTGTCTTGTCTACTCTTCATTTCTCCCCCTGAAACAACACGATGGACACAAGTTGACTGTGTCTCTAGTCATGAACTATCTGATGCCTGCTGACCCATTTGGATAGAAGTTGGCAAAATGGACACAGGGAACCTTTGTACTCTTCAGAGAAATTCTTCCCAGTTTCCCAAGCAAGCACAAAGTGTGTGGCTTGGGCATTTCCTTCTCTCTTTCCATTCAATAAATGAAAACCCGACTTGAATTTCTGATTCTGATGATCTCTGCTTTCAGTTCTATATATAACAGTATGCAGACCACTATGCTAAGGCAACTAGGTTTCACAGTGGTTAGAGACCTGGACTTGGAGTCAGGACCTTGGTTCAAACCCTTCCCAGATACTCAAATTTGTGACCTTGGGTCATTTAACCTTTCTCAATCTGAGTTTCTTCATCTGACATATATAAAATGCTTTGCAATCTTCAAAGTGCTACGTGAATCCTAACTATTATTATTATTGAGGAACATGTCTCCCATGGAGTAAGTGGAAGCTTAATTTCAATGCTTGAAGATTTCCTGTTTTTCCTTCCTGGGTATATGCAGAGAAGGGCATTTCTACATGCCCTAGTAACCAAGATAGAATGGATAGTAAAAAGGTCAGAAAAGATCTTGGGAGGCAGCTACATAGCAGTTGGTAGAGCCAGGCAGACTTGGGTTCAAATCTGACCTTGGATACTTCCTAGCTATATGACCCTGGGCAAGTCACTTAACCTAGATTGTTCAGTCCTTACCATTCTTCTGGCTTAGAATAGATACTAAGACAGAAGGTTAGAGGGTTTTTTTTTTAAGTGCCTTGGACCTCTTGACTCAGAAAGAACACTGGATTTGAATACCTACGTTTGAATCCGTGCTCTGTCATTCATCATCCATATGATGTTGGGAAAGGAAAGTAGAGATACATGTTGGAACAAAGGTTAGTTTTGAGTCCTAGGACCCAAGTGCAAATCCCAGCAGTCGCTTACTGACGTGCTAGACATCGAGCAAGATAAACTTTTCTGGCCTTTGATCTCTTTGGGTGTAAAAAGATGGGGTTGGGTTAGCCAACCCCTAAGGACCCTTCCAGCTCTAGAGCTAGGATCATAGGAACTAGGACACTTTGCTTTGCCAAGCTTCAGCCTCCTGAGCTGTAAAATAAAAGGGCCAGACTGGATGATCCCCAAGATGTCTTCTGGTTTCAAACCCAGGATCCTCTGAACTCATGTCCCTTGGTTCCCCCCAATTGTTGAATTACAAACTCAAGTTCATCATTAAAAGTCTTTACTCAAGTTAATGCTGGAGACCTGAGTCCTTGCCTTTCCTGTATTCATTATATTTGACAGATGCACAAGGACAACAGAAGCTAATGGGAGGGGACGAAGTGGGAAGCCCATTTCTATATTCTCTCCCACACTTGACTGTTGAGCTTTTGATACCTGGTAGGTAAACGAGAGTTGGAATCCCACCACAGGCCCCCCCTCTATGCTGCGAGGATAGAACACTAGCCTGCAGTCAGGAAGACCCAGAATTTAAATCTCATCTCAGATGCTTACTAGTTGTGTGATCTTGGGCAAGTCACTTAGCCTCTGCCTTAGTTTCCTCAATGGTCAAATGACAATATAATACTTATCTCATAGGGTTGTTGTGAGATCTCAAATGAAATATTTGTAAAAGTGATTAGCATAGTGCTTGGCACATAATAGGCACTACATGAATGATTCCTTTCTCCTTCCCCTCAGTTTCCTCATTTGTAAAATTGCTGATGGCTATTTTACTTATAATATTTTATCTGTAATAGCACCCAAATAAAATAGCTATCCTCTTCCTGAATTTAGTCTAGCCTCAGACAATAACTACGTGACCCTGGGCAAGTCATTTAACTCTGGCTTAGCTGCCTCATCTGTCAAATGAGCTGGAGAAGGAAATTACAAACCACTCCAGTATCTTTGCCAAGAAAACTTCAGATGGTGTCAAAGAATTAGACATGTCTGAAACATCTGAATAGCAAAAAGACCCACCAACTCTCTTAAATTAACATAAGCAGAATTTGCAAACTTTAAAGTAGTATAGACATGCTAGCTAGTATTAGCTCTTCCTTCTACATCTGGCCCTGAGGGTCAGAGGCTCCTATGGACCCCTTTAGGAACAGGTTTGAGCTAGAAGGTACAAGAGAGAATAGAAAGTCCTCAGAATGCATTCTACCTTCAGGATCTAGCAGGTAGCACAACTTAAAGGCCATAAAATGTTAGAGCTGGCAGGGACCTTAGAAATAACAGTACAACCTCATCATTTTATAAGTAAAAAAAAAAGAAGGGACAAGATAAGGGACTCGCCTTGGGGTCACACTGTGACTGGCACAGCCAAGACAAGGAATAATGATACGTAGCATTTACAGAGCACTTCAAGATTTGCAAAGCACTTTCTAAATGCTGTCTCATTTGATCCTCACAACAACCTTGGGAGTGAATTGCTATTATTACCCCCATTTTACAGATAAGGGAACTGAGGGAGGTTAAGTGACTTTCCCAGGGTTACACAGCTACGAAGTGACTGAGAGAGGATTTGAATTTTGGTCTTTCTGAGTCCTAACTCCAGACCCAGGCTCTATTCAATGCACCAGCTGGCTGCCACAGACTTACCAACATGCTTGAAGATTTCCTAGTCATCTTCCATCAACCATCCAGCTGCCACCTTGACTTGAAACCCAAGATCCTACCATGGGACCCTGGGCTTCTGATTGGTAATCATTTATCATATGAAGCCTGAACCCAGTGCATTCAGTCTCACACCCTTCTCTCCATCCTTGCTCCAAATTCCACTTTTGCTTACCCCAAAGCCTCCTGAGAACAGAAATCAAATAGACATCATCACTGATGGAAAGGAGGTGTTGATCACCACGTGACTCCAAAACACTCCTCTCTGGCCACTATTCCTCTATATGTATTGATTTCTCCTATTATTATTAGAATTATTATTATTATAAATAATAATTATTATTTTTATATTATGTATAAT
>NW_025390208.1:0-8828 GCF_016433145.1 Gracilinanus agilis | reverse complement strand
GCTAAGCTGGTATTAACTGTTAACTGTCAAAATGGTAGTTAAGCTAACGGACTCCCAGCTCACCACTAGGCCAGAGTCTATGGAACCAGCAGGCAAGGTAAAAGTTTTAAACAGTTTCATTATGATTAACTAAATACAGGTGGGATAGGGGATTCTGCACTTAAAACCTAAAGTGCAAATCACAGGGGCAAAGGGAGGACTTGTCTACTCAATTTCTAATTGACCTAGGCCAGTCAGGGCTCAAAGGAACAGTTTTGGAGTCACTGAGAAGGCTGCTTCAAACCTGGTTCCAGCCAGGTTTGACCAGCATAGTTAAAGGGCCTGAGGGTGGCTTTGAGGGTTCTCATGGTAATCCACAAATGATCACAGGATGCCAAAAGCCAAGGTGGTCCAAGGTACCCAAGTAGAGAGAGTGTGCTTGAGATGCTGTCCACCAGATCCCAAACTCTTCCTCCACTTGGTGCAGCTCTGCATGTCTTGTCCACTTGCTGAAAGCCTCCACCACTGAAGATCCCAGGGAATCAGTATGCAGGGTTTCCTTAACTCTGAGATCTTCCAGGGCTAGCAACAGTTTGTGCCAACCCCTAATGGAGTCCCTCTCAGAGCACAAGCCCCACTTCCTGCTCCTTCATTCCACCTTGGAATCCTCCAGCCCTTCCTGCTAGGTCCATATAAACTATTGCTACATAAATGGCTAAATAAATCTTCCTCACAAGAGGATATAAATCCAACAGTGGTATGACTGGATCAAAGGTCAGACTGTCTTTTATAGCCCTTTGAGCATGGTTCCAAATTGCCATCCAGAATGGTTGGATCAGTTCACAACTCCACCAGCAGTGCATTAATGTCCCAATTTTGCCACATCCCCTCCAACAATATTCAACAGTCTATGAGGGAGGGGTGTTGGAGTTTCCCTTCCCACTGAAGACTTCCTATCTGTCCAATTGATGGGATTAAGCCTGGGCTGCCTTAGTCTTTATCACTTAATGTTCCCTGAAGCTAAAACCTCCAGAGAAAAAGGGGGGGGCAAGATGGAGTGTTTTCTCTGAGCTGTCCAGCAGTAGGGTCCCCCTGATTTGTCTTGCTATTAGACTTCGCTTTCTTTCCTCCAGAAGTGCTTTATTCTCTATCTCAGTGCAGTAAAGCACTCAGGTCTGAAGTTTTGCTCTGTCTAAGCCACCATCTTCCCAGAATCCTCCCCTAGAAAATATATTCTTAACCAAAGAAGGGTTAGAAGATCATTGCAAAGATGAAATGTTGTTGTGGTTGTCATTTTGTAGGATTTTCTTAGTAAAGGCATTAGAGTGGTTTCCCATTTCCTTCTCTAGCTCATTTTACAGATGAGGATACTGAGGAGACTTTCAGGACCAAGCACTCAAAAAGTGGCTGAGGTTGTATTTGAATGCAGGCCTTCCTGATTCTAGGACTGCCATTCTATCCAACCCAACACCCAGATGCCTGTGAATTTTCATTAGGTGATACTGAAAGGCTAAGAGACAACACTAATAAAACTAGAATAAGAAAGGGAGCTCTCAGATGGGAAAAAAATTATCAAATTTCTCTAGCAAAGTATTTGTTTTAAGATGGATAAACAATATATTCCCATGTGTATAGCATGTACATATATACTCAAGGCATGCATTTATGGACACACATGCATGCATACATACAAATGTGTGCAGATGTTCATGTCCATATCCATGGGAGTAATAATGTCCATATATACACTCACAAGGGTACACACACATTTTTTATGTACATCAGGGCAGCTGGAAGGCATGGTAGAAGGAAGACCAAGTTTGGAATGAGGAAGATTCATTATTCTGAGTACAAATATGGCCTCAGATACATTCTAGCTGTGTGTTTGCATCTGCTTGTAGACATATATGTATGTGCATATATCACTACTACCTATTCCCTAATAAATTAGTACTCAAAAGAAAAGAATAAATGGTTTTTTAAATCAGAAATGAAACGTATTCACAGTAACATGAAAGAAGGTTCCAAATCACTCTGAATAAGAGAAATTTAGATTTAAATACTCCTGGAATTTATCTCACAACCTGAAAAATGGCAAAAATGACCCCAAATGACTATGGTTAACACTGGAGAGATTGGGGGGAATAGGCACAAGAATACACACTCTTGGTGGGGCTGGAGGTACTCAAACCATTTTGGAAAAGAGTTTGACATTGTGACAATAAAGTGACTAAACCGTCCACACACTTTGAACCAGAGTTTCGACTCCTGAACTCAAACACAATGAAACCACTGAGACAAAGAAAGTCACCATAAGGACCAATTATGTTCAGCAGCTTTCTGTGTGAGAGCAAAGCACGGGAAACAGAGTGGTTTGTTTGAAGACATGGAGGTGCATGAATGAAATGCAATATTAATGTGCTGTCAGAAATGCCAAATGTCATGAACCCAGAGGAGCCTAGAAAGAACTCCATGAAATGGTGCAGAGTCAGCAAAGCCAAGAAAACAATTGACACGATCATTTGAGCAACCTTAACAGGATTTTCCACATGCAAAAAAAATAAAAATGAAAATAAAAATAAAAAAGAATGAATCAAAATATAAAGATCAACAAGGAAGGGAGAGAAAAGACAAAATGAGACCCTGAAGAGCTCTGTGGCCCAATGGATAGAACACCAAAGCTGGAATCCGGAAAGAAGCAGATCAAATCAGACTCAGACACTTACCAGCTGTGTTGCTTTGGGCAAGTCACTTCTGCTCTCTTCTTCCCTCAGTTTCCCTCATCTTTAAAATGAAGATGACAATACCATCTCCAAATCAGGATTGGTTAGACAAAATGAAATAATGATCATAAAACATTTAGCACAATGCCTGGTCTACAGTAATCAAGATGTTAGGGTTACCTATTATTAGATCATGTATTATAGTTTTCTCTTGAGACAATATCCTCTCTCCTCCTCTTGGTGGTGGTCTTGGCTATACCAGGTGGCAGCATCCCTTGCTGTGTTAACAGTGTTAACCCTTTAAATTCAGGTTTGATAGGAACTTAAATCTTTTCAATAAGGCCACAATATTTTCAACAAGAAATCACAAGGATCACAAAAGGGGTCAAAAGAGGAGGCTCAGATTTTTATCTATTCTCCTATTGGCTTCCCACATTGTTGTGACAATTAACTGAGATTATAACAGTAAATTATTTTGGTAAACTGAACAAGTACAAGTCATTACTGTTGTAGTGGTTGTTGTTGCTGTTGACTCCAAGAGAGATGAGGAGGGGACTGACCCAGAAATTATACATGGAACACATGCTCATAAACCAGCTGAGTCTGGGGTCTGAAACTTAGTCTTTTAGGGACATGGCATCAGGCCTTTATGCCCCATATTGAGTCATAGAGTTTAGGGAATTATGTCCTTATTGATTCATTCCAAATAAGGCTTTTTATGATGATTGATCTTGGTAATTTCCAGGCGTGTTCAAGCATTTAGGAGACGTCATGCTCCAGTTAGGTGACCCTCAGTACTTAATATGCACCAGAACTTCTGGTCCTTGCTAAGATAAACTCACCTTAAGACACAGTAAACCCCTCAGAGCTAAGCCTTGAAGGACCATGGTCTTTATTTCATCAGGATCAGAGAAGAAATTGTGAGGCCTGAGTTTAGGGGGTGTAAGGCAGCTGTGCTGGCCACCATATCCTGGGCTAGTCTCTCGTCCTGCTACCTTTTCCCTTCTACACAGTTGAGCCTGGGCAGTCCAGGACACAGCTGAAGACCCACCATGAGCCCAACAGTAACATTGGTATTCATCATTGGTGAGTTTCCAGGGTCAAGCTTGGGGACGGAGGGACATTGTGATAAAGGGGCTGACTCAAGGACACAGAGAGACCCTAGCAGGAGCCAGAACCTTTCTGGGAAGAGCAGAACCAAAAAGTCTGGTCAAAGGGCTCTTTCTCCAAATTCTGATGAAAGATAATTAGATGGTCATGGTTCAAGAGTTCTGGATGGGATTAGCCTAGTCTGGAAAGGAATCATCCATAGCATGATCTTCTCTTACAGGGCTGCATCTGGAAGGGGTGATTAGGGCACAGATGGGTAAGTTGTCCCCAGAACTCTTTCATGCTCCTCCTTTTCTTTGTGCAACCTCAGCCCAGACAGCCTGTCCCACAATGATAAGTGAGGAAAACATAGTGTGAGTGGATGGGGATACTCCTGGAGGGGTTTGGTGGAATCAGAACTGAAAGAGTCACGGGGGCCAGAGGAATTCCTGGAAATCTGGACTTGGTTTCCTTCCCAGGCACTCTTACCAGGCCTACCCTCTCTGCTGTCCCAAGTTCCTTTGTCTACTCTGGAGGAAATGTGACCCTCAGGTGCAAGAGCCAAGTGCGCAGTGACAGATTCCAGTTATGGAAGGATGGAGAGCTCATAGAGGAGAGAAAGGCATTCTAGGGGCTGGCACAGTTCACACTCAAGAATCTGTATGAAATGATTGAAGAAGGAGGATACCGCTGCCCCTACAGCCTGGGGACTTCATGATCAGAGCCCAGGAAACCCCAGTTCCTGGTGCTGGATGGTGAGGCAATGTTTGTATCAAACTAACCCTGGTGAGAAGGATGCCAGTCCTGAGATCAGTCCAAGATCTTTCTCTAAAGAATAGGGTACTAGTTATTTCTGTCCCCCAATCACCCCCACATCCCCAAGGCCTCTGTAAGAGTGACTCCATCAAACACATATTTTCAGAGTTTAAATAAGGTCCTGAAATCTTTTCTTTTGATAAGCCTATGAAGACAACACATGCCCCATGATTTCCCTTTTACAGATGGGGAAACTGAGTTCTAGAAGGGTGGAAAACTGACTTGAATAGATCATCTGGTTATTTAGTATCAAAACAATGATGATAACTGAAATGTCCCATCTCCAAACTCAGAGATCTTTCCCATTCAAGTTAATGTCTCCTGGTGACCCAGCCATGAGAGCTAAGCTGCTCCTCTCAAACGATACCCATCAGCCTCTTAGAGAAGGCAGACTCTATCCTGAGATTTCCTTTGGCTTAGCCGACTTTACCCAGATTTCTTTTTCTGCCTAGGAAAGCCCAAATGGGCACCACCATTTCCAATTGGATCTCCCATTGTTCCCTTCTGTGCTCACTGTGTTCCCTTCAGCCTGGACAAATGGCTTAAGCACCCATCATGCCCCAGTCTTCTGCCTTTCCTGAGACAGTTATCCATGCCTGGAATGCCCTTCACATCTTCATCCATCACTTCCCCATAGACCCTTACAGCCAGGTACACTGGCACATGCAGCTGTACTTCCTACAGCAAGAGAATGTCCCATAGTAGGTCCCATCCCAGGAGGGCCCTAGAACTGACTGTGCTTAGAGACTAGAGATGGAAACCTTTCCAAGTACCCAAGTCCACCTCTCCTCCTCACAGTAACCCACAGAGCTTTAGGGACAGCATAAAATCTTGGGAATCCTAAAGGGATATATCTGGAAGAGAGTGAAAGAGACCTTTGGATCTCCTCATGTTCCACATGGACTTCACTGGGGCCCCAGGAGAGGGGGGGTGTTCCAAGGTCAGAAATGGCCCCAGACAAAAAAAGAACAGAGTGTAGATTGCTGTTCCCCTCTCATTAAGGGGTTAAGAAAGGGGACCTAGAAGTGAAAACTCCTCTTGATTTTCCTGCCATTTTCCTCTTAGGATTACTCCCTAAACCCACTCTATGGGCGTAGCCAGGCCCAGTGGTGGCTCCAGGAACCAACATCACTCTCTGGTTCTCAAAACCCAAGGTGTTTTCTGTTAAAGAACAGACTTTCACTCTATGGAAAGATGGAATGTGGAATCCCTTAAAGAAGCAGCTCTCAGCGGAGTCCCAGACTGGATTCCCCCTCTCTTCTGTGAGCCCCAACAATGCTGGGAACTGTAGCTGCAGGTACAGGGAACGGAATGCTTCACCTAGAGGCTCAAAGATGGGCGATGCCCTGGAGCTGGTGGTTCCAGATGAGGCTTGTGTGTGAGCCCCAGAACATCAATGAGTGTAACTGTTCTGGCCTCTGCCTGGACAGAGGCCCCATAGAGTTTAGGGAATTGTGTCCATACTGCCAGCTCTGCCCCCCACATCCTGTCAGGCCTGAGGGATCTTGGAAGACAAGATTCTCTTCAGATCTAGAATACTGGCTGGAAAGATAATGGTCGATCCTGGGTTGGGGGTTAATATCAAAGTCACAATGCCTGAGATCTGAAAGATTCCTTGGACGTTCTTGAAGACAAAACCCCATATTAACAATCAGTAAAATGGCACCATGGAGAGGGAAAGACTTGTCCAGAGTCACACAAGAGAATCACAGAGTATATAATTGGGCTGAGGCCTTCTTCCTCAACTATGATCTGAACCCTGGTTTTAGGCTCAGCACTGAGCCAGTCTATGACACCCCAGATGAAGAGGGAGGGGAAATGATCCTCACTCCAATGAGCTTTCAGATACATGAGATCCTAAGTTGGGTGAGGGTCCCTGAATGAGAAAATCTCCTTAGATTGCTGGGTTTTTAGAGTTGTTAAGGGCTGAGGGGTCTAGTCCAGTTCCCTCATTTATCAATGGGATAACAGAGGATCAGGCAGGTCCTGTGAGTGGGCCATGATCCCACCAGGAGTGAGGAGAAGAGCAAAGATGTGACTCAAGTCTTCTGACTCCCAAATGAGGGTTCTTCCTTTAGCAGGATCTCTCCCTAAGCCTTTCCTTTCAACCTTCTCAGGCTTTTGGATTGAGGATGGGGTAAATATGACTCTCTAATTCTGGCAGCCCCCTCCAGCTTCACTCTGAGGTGATAGTAATTTTCTTAGGTGTGGATTCTTCAGCCCTTAGAGATTTAGAGTCCAGCTGGTACCTCAGCTGGTTTTACCCACCTCTCTGTGAGAGCTCAGGATGCTGGTAACTAGAGCTGCATCTACCATGAGAGGAGAGTTCCATGACAGGTATCTGAGCCCAGTGAGGTCCTGGAGATCCAAGTGACAGCTGGGATATGTCAAGGTCTAAAGGCCATGAAGCAGAAGATTGAGAGTCCCGATTGAGAGGGAGCCCAAGAAGGGCATATATCCTGAGTCTCATTTGATTCTCAGGAGGTAGAGATTATTTGGTCCATCCCTGTGTGTGTGAAGTGCATAGGGAGAATGATTAGCCAAGTTCCATTCCAAGATCCAGGGAGAAGGACTAGAGGAGGAACAACCCTAGTGGTTTCCCAGTATACATCTTAGGTTTAGCATCCCTCACTCCCTGGGAAATTAGGAGACTTTGGACAAGGAATGATCCAAGAGCCAATGGGAATAGAAGGCAACGGGCAGGGAATACTTGAGCCCATGTCCCTCTTGCCCCCTCTACCATTTTGTGGAAGGGACTTTGAAGATCTCTGACCTTGCGTCTCAACCAGAGATGGAGGAAATTAGGCAACAAAGACATTGATATTGCCCTCGATCCTATGGGCAGGAGGAGAAGAGTGTAGGCTAGAATGGAAAATTCTGTTCCTAACTCCCCATGACCCACACTTCTCCACCCTGGTTTTGGAATTTCTAACCTTAATTCCAAGACACGGGTCCTTTCTAAGAAGTGTTTGTGCCAAAATTTTGGATGCTGGTAGTGATATGGGGATTCTGAAGGGAGATAAGAAGAGAAAATACAGGGACAAATTTAAGGGCAAGGTGAGAATCCCCTCAAAGCAACGAATCATGAAGACTCCTCTCTCCTCCACCCCAGCTTCAGTGCCCAAATGCACCCTCATCATCACCCTCAACTGTATCTCCATCCTCCTCCTCTGTGTTGTCCTGTTGACATTCCTCTGCCATCTATCCATCCCTATGGGTAAGTGTGGAGAAGAAGAGTGAAACCCTTAAGAGACTGATGGAATAAAGAGATGAATGAGGACTTAGGACTCAACTGCCTCCTTTGGGAACTTTCCTGATATTGTTTTCCTTGCCATGTCTCTCTCCAGGAGCCTTTCTGGGAGACAGCCCTAAGAGGTAAGGCGACTCAGTTCCTATTTCAATACTCCTCAGATTCTTCCTTCTGATGAAACCCTGGACATTCTCTACTGGATAGGGTGCCTGGTAAGGAGAAGATGTTCAAAGAAACTCCCAGAGTAACCTGCATCCTTCTGTCCTTTTTCCTCCCTGTCTTCCTACAGGTGCCTCTGCTGCCCTTGTCTTCCCCAGACAGTCTCCTCCTCTCATCACCTTGAGGACCCCAGAGAGGAAACCCTATGTAAGTTATAGGATCAGAAATGGGGCACAGTCATGGGGATCAGAGAGTGCACTGGAGTCTTAGTTTTCTCAGGAGGAAATTGGTCCTAGTCTTGGGATTTGGATGACTGATGAAACTTCTTTCCACTTCAGATGCAGAAGTGGCCAATGAGAGACCAAGGGAAAGAATGGTGACTTAACCCCATCCTGTCCTCCATGGAGAGGAGTTTGTCATCTTTGACCCTAAGCTTTCCCCACACGTTCCAGGAATAAGTTTAGACTGCCTATTCAACACTTGTCTGTTACTTCTGCTCACTTTGAGTAGGGAGTGTGAACAGGGGATCCTTGAGCTTTTTAAGTATTTCAGTAACTGGACTTCCCTATCATTCATTTAATTGATCACCCTAGGACAGTGATGGGCAAACTATGGGGCCAGATACAGACCCCTGAAATGCTCTATCTGGCCCACGTGAAATTATTCCTAATCTGACAAATACAATACGTAGGATACAATGCAATGAAACCTCAAAAGAGTTGCCTTAGAAACAGACTGACAGATGAGTATTTCCTTTCCTTTGGCCCCATCTTTAAAAAGTTTGTCCATCACTGTCCTAGGAAGTTCATTTC
>NW_025390207.1:0-4665 GCF_016433145.1 Gracilinanus agilis | reverse complement strand
GTATATATGTACGTATATATATATATATATATCCACATATATATGTACCCAACTACATCAGAATACAAGGCAAAATATTTTTAATATCTTAAAAATGTTTAAAAGACGGTTGCTGCAGGAGGTCTGTTGGAGAGGGATAAAACATATAAGGCTTCATTGAAAAAGTAATAATTTATACAAGTTTTAAAGTGTAGAAGAGGAGCAAAAATTGCTGGCAAAATTGGAAAACAGTATGGAAGAAACTAGGGATTGACCAACATTTCCCATCATATACCAAGTCAAAGTAAAAATGAATGTCTAATTCAGAAATAAAGGGTGCAGAAATATTGGAAAGCCTTATCTGAAGTGATGCAAAGTGAAGTGAGCATGTAAACATAAAAATTAGTATACAATATCTCCAAGTGTTATATTTAATAAGATTTATTAATAGTAGCTTGAAGTAAAGGAAAATAAATAGGTAGAATAAAGAGGGAGCTAACCCAGCCATGGTTGAGAGAGAAGAAAGAGAAAATGTGGGGTTACAGCCAACTTATAAACAAACATGGGGACACAACATGGATGAAGGGAAAATAATTCTGGGAGATGAAGTTCATGGGTTCAAAATTTCTAATTACACAAGAAGAATCAGGAGAATATTAAATACAGTAATGGGAATCATGTATGATGATCAACTATAAATCACTATTTTAAGCAATGCAAGGATCCAAGGCAATTCCAAGAGCTTCATGATGGAAAAGTTATCCTTTAAATATAAACAATAAGTATCTTTTACAACATGGTGAACATGGGATTATGTATTACATGAAAGCACATATATGACCTATATTATATTATCTGCACTCTCTGAGGGAGGAGAGAGGCTTATGAGGGAGAGAGAGAACATGGATTGAAAATTTCAGAAAACAATTATTAAAATTGTATCTTTTATTTAAAAAGAGAAAGGTAGATGAGATCTCGACAGTTAAGAGATAGAATAGCAACAATTTGAACAGAAAGATGGAAGCAAGTGGAGATCTCTTTATCATCTCTGATAAGGACAGTTTAGTTGATAAGGAAATAAGGACAGGAGGGTTCCAGGTTAAGATGGTGGCAGAGTAAAAAGCAGCACTTAACCTCTCCTGACCTAAACACACAAGACTCCTCAAGGGGACATAAAAACAAATCCAGATGAACAGAGGAACCCCACAACAGGGTGCAGCGTGGAAGGTAAATGGAATCGGGACATTTCCATGCTATAAAGGGGTGAAACAGCTCTCACTAAATCGCGGGATGAGCAACCACCCCACCCCTAACCCCTCCACACACATCACCTATAGTGCCGAAGCCAGCTAAAAAGAAGTAGAGCAAGTTTGGGGCACCCATCGAGTCATTGGCAGCTCCAGGGCCTGTTCCTGAGAGCAGCAAGATTTAGGTCCCCAAAAAGCTAAAGAACGAGCATGAACTCTGAGCACGGCGCAGAGCGCAGGGGCGTATAGAGGCAGACACAGGCTGGAGCTAAGGTTCTGAAACCCTGAGTGGGGAACCAGTGCAGACGGGTATAAAACTGTGGAAGCAGCACCCTGAGACTTGTAAAGAAATAGCAAATAGAAGAGTGGATTAGAAATCAAAATCCTACCATATGTTGTCTACAAGAAACACATATGAGGCAGGTGGACATACACAAGTTTAAGATTAAGGGCTTGAGCAAAATCTTTTGGGCATCAAATGAGAAAAAGAAGGCAGGAGTGGCTATTGTGATTTCTGACAAAGCCAAAGTAAAAATAGATATGATTAAAAAAGACAGGGAAGGTAAAAAAGACGTCCTGATTAAAGGCAGTATAAACAATGAGGAAATAACACTGCTCAATATGTATGCACCAAGTGGCATAGCATCCAAATTCATAAAGGAGAAACTGGCAGAGCTCAAGAAGGAAATAGATAGTAAAACCATACTAGTGGGAGATCTAAATATTCATCTTTCAGATCTAGATAAATCAAACCAAAAAATAAATAAGAAAGAGGTAAGAGAGGAGCAACTAATCCCAATACTATACAAATTATTTGATAGGATAAGCAAAGAAGGAGTCCTACCAAAATCCTTTTATGACACAAATATGGTATTGATTCCAAAGCCAGGGAGATCAAAAACAGAGAAAGAAAACTATAGACCAATCTCCCTAATGAACATAGATGCAAAAATCTTAAATAGAATACTAGCAAAGAGACTCCAGCAAGTAATTAAGAAGATCATCCACCATGATCAGGTGGGATATATACCAGGAATGCAAGGTTGGTTCAACATTAGGAAAACCATCCACATAATTGACCATATCAAAAGTCTAACAAAGAAAAATCACATGATTATCTCAATAGATGCTGAAAAATCCTTTGACAAAATACAGCACCCATTCCTATTGAAAACACTGGAAAGTATAGGAATAGAAGGACCTTTCCTAAAAATAATAAACAGCATATACCTAAAACCATCAACAAACATCATATGCAATGGGGACAAATTAGAGGCCTTCCCAATAAGATCAGGAGTAAAATAAGGATGCCCATTATCACCTCTATTATTCAACATAGTACTAGAAACACTAGCAGTTGCAATTAGAGAAGAAAAAGAAATTGAAGGTATCAAAATAGGCAAGGAGAAAAGTAAGCTATCACTCTTTGCAGATGATATGATGGTCTACTTAAAAAATCCTAGAGAATCAATTAAGAAGCTTGTAGAAATAATCAACAACTTTAGCAAAGTTGCAGGATACAAAATAAATGCACATAAATCATCAGCATTTCTATACATTTCCAACACATTAGAGCAGCAAGAAGTAGAAAGAGAAACACCATTTAAAATCACCCTAGACAATATAAAATACTTAGGAATCTATCTACCAAAACAAACACAGCAATTATATGAAAAAAACTACAAAACACTTTCCAAACAAATAAAACTGGATCTCAACAATTGGAAAGCCATTGATTGCTCATGGGTAGGATGAGCTAACATAATAAAATGACAATTCTACCCAAATTAATTTACCTATTTAGCGCCATACCTATCAAGCTACCAAAAAACTTCTTTACTGAATTAGAAAAAAACTATAACAAATTTCATTTGGAATAACAAAAGATCAAGAATATGAAGGGAAATAATGAAAAAAAAATGTGAAGGAAGGGAGCCTAGCAGTACCAGATATTAAACTATACTATAAAGCAGCAGTCATCAAAACAATATGGTACTGGCTAAGAGACAGAGAGGAGGATCAGTGGAATAGGCTTGGGGTAAATGACATCAGCAAGACAGTGTATGATAAACCCAAAGTGCCCAACTTTTGGGACATGAATCCACTATTTGACAAAAACTCCTGGGAAATTTGGAAAACAATATGGGTGAAATTAGGCTTAGATCAACATCTGATACCCTATGCCAAGATAAATTCAGAATGGGTGAATGACTTGAATATAAAGAGGGAAATTATAAATAAGTTAAGTGAACACAGAATAGTATACTTGTCAGATCTCTGGGAAAGGAAAGACTTTAAAACCAAGCAAGAGTTAGAGAAAATTACAAAATATAAATTAAATGGTTTTGATTATATTAAACTAAAAAGTATTTGTACAAACAAAAACAATGTAGTCAAAATCAGAAGGGAAACAACAAATTGGGAAAAAATCTTTATAACGAAAAACTCTGACAGGGGTTTAATTACTCAAATATATAAGGAATTAAAGCAATTGTATAAAAAATCAAGCCATTCCCCAATTGACAAATAGGCAAGAGACATGAATAGGCAATTTTCCGGTAAAGAAATCAAAAGTATCAATAAGCACATGAGAAAGTGTTCTAAATCTCTAATAATTAGAGAAATGCAAATTAAAACAGCTCTGACGTACCACCTCACACCTAGCAGATTGGCTAAAATGAAAGAAGGGAAGAGTGATGAATGCTGGAGGGGATGCTGCAAAATGGGGACAATAATGCATTGCTGGTGCAGTTGTGAACTGATCCAACCATTCTGCTGGCAATTTGGAATCATGCTCAAAGGGCTATAAAAGAATGCCTGCCCTTTGATCCAGCCATACCATTGTTGGGTTTGTACCCCAAAGAGATCATACATAAATAGACTTGTTTGAAAATTTTGTGGTGGCAAAGAACTGGAAAAGGAGGGTATGTCCTTCAATTGGGGAATGGCTGAACAAACTGTGGTATATGCAGGTGATGGAATACTATTGTGCTAAAAGAAATAATAAACTGGAGGAGTTCCAGGCGAACTGGAGAGACCTCCAGGAACTGATGCAGAGCGAAAGGAGCAGAACCAGAAGAACATTGTACACAGAGACTGACATACTGTGGTAAAATCGAATGTAATGGACTTCTGTATGAGCAGCAATACAATGACCCAGGACAATTCTGAGGGATTTATGGTAAAGATGCTACCCACATTCAGAGGAAGGACTGCAGGAGAGGAAACATATAAGAAAAACAACTGCTTGAACGTATGGGTTGGGTTGGACATGATTGGGGATGTAGACTTGAAACTACCACACCAATGCAACTAACAACAATTTGGAAATAGGTCTTGATCAAGGACACATGACAAAACTAGTGGAAATGTGCGTTGGCCATGGGTGGGGGGAGTGCGGGGGGTGAAGGGGAAAGGAGGAGCATGAATCATGTAACCA
>NW_025390206.1:0-6630 GCF_016433145.1 Gracilinanus agilis | reverse complement strand
TCTGTCTGTCTGTCTGTCTCTGTCTCTCTGTATTTTTCTCTGACTCTTGATTCTCTCTGTCTCTGTCTTTCTCTGTCCCTGACTCTTTCTTTGTCTCTGGCTCTTTCTTTTTGCTCTCCCTCAAAAGTATTTTTACATCTATCTATTGCATATGGATTTTATAGAAGAGCTACTTGCTGTGGAAATCAAGGGTTTGTAAAACTGAAATAAAGCTCCTGTTAGTGAAGCTTTTTGTGGGTGGTTTCAAGAACATATCTTAGAGGCCAACTAGCCCAACATTGTCATTTTACAGATGAATAAACTGAGACTGATTGAGGCAAAAATAAAACTGGGGCCACAATTAGGAATTCTAGGACTGGAAGAAATTAAATTGGGAGAGGGTTGTGCAGGGAAAAGTTTACCTTAGTAAGTGTAATCATACTGGACAACCATATAGATGCTAAAAGGACGATAAAGGGCATAGTAGTGGTACCTAAAAAGGCAGGCCCTTCCTGGTGTAACACCTGGCTGGCCTTGGGAGAGGAGTGGGATCCTCACTGGGCTACAGGACGAGGGACCAGCAAAGGCCCTTAAGATTGGGTCTAGTGGATTAAAAGACAACTGTTGGGACCTGGAGGTTGGTGCTCTATTGGTTCACCCCATTTACAAATCTGATCAGATGGGCCCCATTTTAAGGAAAATACAGATCTTCAAAGAAGTTAACTTAGAGGATGATTATTTGTGGTACAAAGGGATTGTACAATCTAGCCAAATATTCAATAGTCTCTGATACAGTAAGTGTTTGTTTATGCTATCCCTCCCAGTATGGCTAGTATTCTCTTAGACCTTTGAGTGCTACATGAGAGGAACACAAAATAAGAACAAAGAGGGGAGAAACAATAAGAACAATAAGAACAAAGAGGGGAGAAACTTTATGTGAGAGGACAGTTCAGGTAGGAGCAGAGAGTACAAGTTCTGAAAGAGGGTGGGGATACTTTGAAGAGGTAGGGTAATTCTAGGCTGAAGAATTTAGAGAATTATTCTTTTCTTCAATAAGCATTTGTTGAGCTCCTACTGTATGCTTCATATAAGGTTCTTTGCCCTACTTAAAACTCAGAGGAAGGGCAGCTACGTGACACAGTGAACAGAGCACTAGGCCTGGCATTGGAAGGACCTGGGTTCAAATTTGACCTCAGATTCTGCCCAGCTCTCTGACCCTGGGCAAGTCACCTTTTGCCTAGCCCTTGCTCTTATTAGAATTATTACTGAGACAGAAAGTAAGGGTTTAAGAAAAGAAAGAAAATCCTTAGGAAATGGAAAAGTATAGTCATGCAAACTAAAATTGTTTTGGAGTTAGAAGATTTGAGTACGAATATCAGTAAGTCATTTTATATTTCTGGCCTCAGTTTTTTTCATCTGTAAAAAAAAATAGAGCATTTAGCTAGATGACATATATCCTTCAGTACATTTAACGACTTTGTATTTATTTATATTTATTCACTTTATACTTATGCTATATGCATATTTTTATGTACTCATATATCTCTAGACCTAGTTTAATATCTATCACACAGTAGGCACTTCCATCAATGTTCAATAAATCAATTACTAGAAAACAATTCCAACTCAACCTTATAAGCAAGTACAGTACAACACCAGGACGAACTCCAACTATTGCAGTAACCTTGTAAAAGTAGACTCCAGAGCATCTAGTCCTTCAAACCATCCTCCATGTTGCAATAGAAAAACTAAACTAAACCTTTCTATTACACTGTTCCAGGCATTTCTGTCCCCTGGTGAAAAATCATCAATCAAAACCTTCAGAACAGTCAAGTGACTTGCCCAGGGTGATACAGAGGAAGCAATACATTCAGGATCTGAACCTCCGTCATCTGGCTCCAAAGCCCATCTTTACACTACAACACGCTGCCTATGCCTTGTGCAAAGTTGATGCTGAATATACTTTTTTAAAATAATTGCATGAATTTCTTCTGAGCCTTCCTTCCAATGGATGGCGCTCTAGGAAGGATATTGGAATGGAGTTCAGGGCTTTAATAACTGTCAATTGTGTGGCCTTCAATATGAAGTCCACTCCTTCTCCTTTTAACTCTAAAATGTTGTTTCCTTGAACCTCTAAAGCAGAGGTGTCAAACTCACTGCTCACAAGGAGGAAGGCAGCCCAAGAAGCAACCAGAACTAGATTTAAATGCATTTGGGAAATCATTAACAAAATAATTAAAAATACAATACAATGCAGATAATGTTAATCTGTAGTTTTCTAAATCAACAAATAAGGCTCAGGAATCCATTTCTATTTGAATTTGACACTGCAGTTAAAGTACTTGACTCTGCCTCTGGGCTAAACTCTGAGACTTATGCAGAGCCTAATGGAAAGTTTGGTAGCCAGACTGATCCCTAAACCTCTCACTTTCTCCCTTCCTACCCTACCCTTTGATTCAACAATTCTTTCAAATCCCAGAGAGGTGAGAAGTGGCTGGAGGGAAAGACAATTTAAATTGCGGGAATTAAGGGGATTAAAGCAATTTCTGGGTAAACAAGGAAGAAGTTCAGGGCCACTTTCACTAGCTGAAGCTCCTTTGATTTGAATTCCTCCGTCCCATAGTAAACAGGGATCTCCCTGGGGCTATTAAGAAGCTATTTGGAGAAGGTTTGAGAAAGGGAGATATTAATGTGGATCCCATCTGGGGACACTGGACAGCCCAGACCTTTGATGTTAAGGCTGGTTCCCTCCAGGGGACACTGTACAGCCCAGGCCTTTAGATTCCTTGAATGGTGACCCAGGTGTGAGTTTCTTGTATTTTCATTTCTCACAAGTCCTGCAGATAAGCTTCAAAGGAAGAGAGATTTTTGGATATGGGCTGATAATCAGCAGAAAGTGACAAAAGTAAATAACTCTTCCCCCTTCACTGGAAAAATCACTTTACTGTTACTCTTTCTTTCTTTCTTTCTTTTTTTTTTTTTTTAAATTCACAAACTGAGAGAAACCTAGCTCACCTTCATTGAATGGTAATAAGGGAAGGGAAGAAAAAAGAGGTGGGAAGAGCAACAAGTCACCAAGGAAAGAGAAGAGTGAAAAAGCTACCAGGAAAGAGAAGGCCTACTCTGGCTGGGTGTCACAAGACCAAATTCTAGCCTTCCCTTGGAGATTCCACCAGAGAGCCCTGTGACCTTGGGTGTATTCTAAAAACTCACTAGATCACAAGGGTTCTTCATTGTCAGACAAAAGGGTTGGAATAGTTGAGGGATTTCTTTTTTGTTTATTTTATAATATTCGTTATTTTAGTTTTTACAATATTTAAAAAGTATTTTATTTTTATTTTTTATTGATTAAGAAAAATTTTCCATGGTTACATGATTCATGTCCTGTCCCTTCCCTCCTCCCACCCCCCCTCCATTAGCTTGGGGACTTCTAAGGTCCTCCTTCCAGCTCTAAAAGTCTATGATTACAGTTAAAAGAAAAAAATAAAGAACTACTAAGTGTGATAAGAATTATCATGGAACTTAAAGTTCCAGACAGCCAACTATTCTGAATTAATTCAATGAGGGAGTCAAAGAATGAACACAGCACTCCCCAGCTGGCTATGTCTTTTTAGATAAGGTATCAGCCCTCTTCTCGTCTGGATTCAGTTCTTGGAGGTCCATCATTCTGTCCTTTCTTCTCTTCTTCTCTAGCCTGGCCTTGCCCACTTGACATGAGCACACTCTCTCCTGGGGCTCTGTCTCTGTTTTCTCTGTATGAATGTCTCTTTCTCCTCTCCCTGTCTCTCTCTTCTGCTTGTCTCTCTCAGCCTCGGTCTCTCTGTCTCTGTCCATCTCTCACTTTCATACACACACACACAAAGGCAAAGCACATACCAACACACTAATACTTAATCTGTTTGCAAGTGAAGCTCATAGTTGAATCCTTGAATAGTTTTATGTGTAAAGTATATAATGCAATGGAGAAGGAAATAGCAAACCACTCCAGTATCTTTGCCAAGAAAACTCCAAATGGGGTCAAGAAGAGTGGTGCATGACTGAACAACAAATATATATTGTAAATCAAATCCTACTTTGAATGTAGTGAGGGTGCAGTTATTTAAAAGAACTCCTTTAGGAAAGAACACATTTATAAAGCAAAGAGTCAGTATCTGACAGTTGAGCAGTTCTGGGTTCAATTCTTAGGCTTAATCATTCACTGCTGATGTAACCTTAAGGCAGTAAAGACCTCTCTCTGGGTCATATCTTCCACAACTATAAAATGAGGAGCTAGAATAGATAATTTTTAAGCTCCAGATCTGTGGTCCTATCTAACTGTATAATCCAGTCTTCACATTTCTGGTTGGTTTAACGTGAGTTACAAATATATGGTAGAGGGTGGCCCAGTGGATCAAGAGTTTTTGGTTTCCAA
This sequence comes from Gracilinanus agilis, assembly GCF_016433145.1. Lineage (NCBI taxonomy): Eukaryota > Metazoa > Chordata > Mammalia > Didelphimorphia > Didelphidae > Gracilinanus > Gracilinanus agilis. The sequence goes on along the minus strand of NW_025390206.1, from coordinate 2,240 downwards.
TCTGGCCTCAGACACTTCCTAGCTGTGTGACCCTGGGCATGTCACTTAACCCCCATTGCCTAGCCCTTACCACTCTTCTGCCTCAGAACCAACACACAGTATAAATTCTAAGCTGGAAAGTAAGGGTTTAGAAAAATGGGGGTAGGGGGAATCTGGTAGAGTGGAAAGATTAGGCCTAGAAATCAAGAGGCTTGGGTTGTCTTGAATCTGCTACTAAATGTGGCTTTGGGTCAATCACTGCCAATCTGATGACTCTAACATCTAGGATTCAATTATTCTTCTAATACCGTCCCCTCTCTCTCCAATTGTGTGAAGGGCAATTAGGTGGTGAGGAGCATAGAATGCCAGGCCTGGAGTCAGGAAAACTCAGCTTCATGAGTTCAAATATGGCCTCAGACACATATAGCTGTGTGACCCTGGGCAAAGCACTTAACCCTGCCTGCCTCAGCTTTCTCATCTATAAAATAAGCTGAAGAAAGAAAAGGCCAACCACACCAACATCTTTGCCAAGAAAACTCCAGATGGGGTCACAAAGAGTCAGATATAACTGATCAAAAACAATAACAAACCCCCTGCAAATATGCACCAGACTGGCAAGTGACTAGTGTCGCCATTTGTAAAAATGAAGATGGCAACATCTAGTCTAAAATGACGCTCACAGAAATGCTATGAAAATCAAATCAGAAAGAACTCAAATCCATGCAATGACCACACACAATTCTAGAGGGTCAGTAATAAAGTTTGCTTCCTCCTTCTTCAAAAAGAAGTTATGGACTCAGGAGAGAGGAGACGTGCATTTTTAGACACAGCCAATGGGGGGATTTGTTTTACTGGATTCTGTGTATTTAGTCATGAGTTTTAATTCTGCCTCTTACATTTCCTAGCTGGGTGACACTGGACGAGTTACTCGGATCCACTTTCCTCATCTGCAAATAAGGATAATGATAGTAGATGCTATTATTACTCCCTCCCCCATAGGGCTGTTGTGAGGATCAATTGAGATACCATCTGTAAAAGTACTCTGCAAACCTTAGAACTCTATAAGAATGCTAGCTATTGTTATTACCATTTGTTAGATGGATTTTGGTTTTCTTTTCCTTTTCGCCTCAGTGATGGGGGGAGGGACAATGTGGGCAGGAAAGAAAATAAATGCTTGTTTAAGATGCTTTTCTCAATGGGAGAAAATCAAATGAGGTGATGAATGTAAAAATTCTTGGTATGTAAAGTACTTTATAAATGCAACATATTATAACAATAATTATAACCTATACTATAATTACAATTAAAGTCAAGGTCTGAGCGCTCAAGACCTGAAGTCTTGTCTAATCTCCTTATTTTGTAGCCTGGAGTCAACTGAGTCACCTCTTGGTGCCTCAGTTTCTCCATTTGTGAGAAGGGGGAAGTCTAAAATGTGTTTCCAACCAATCTGAGATTATTTTTTAAAAGTTTCCACCCCCTAAAACAGTATTTTGCATGTAGGAGTTATTTAATAAATGTTGTTTTTTAATTGAACTGATTGGGATTTGTGATGATAAGCAAATGAGTCTATGAAACATCTAGGATCAAAACTTCTATCTTTTTTAGTGTTGGCCATGCAGAACAAAGAAATCTGCTTACAATTTTGAACCCCATCTGTCCCATTCTACAATCACTCTAAAGTCAAAGGACCTGGCTTTTGATGCTAACTACCCATGAGCCTTGGATAAATCACTTAATCTCTCCAGTAGCCTCAGTTTCCTCATCTGAGGCTATTGGAGAGATTAAGTGAATTTAGATTATGAAAGAGGTTGATGGAAAGAAGAAAGCCCCCCCCCCAAAAAAAAAAAAAAAAAAAAAGAATTGCCAACGTCCTTCAGCTGACAGCAGGGGCTTTTGTTTACTCCCAAAACAAGCCTCGGAGACTAAAATTACTAGTCTTTAAGCTATTTCTTATTTCCTCCCCTAACATCCCTGGAGAGAGAGACAGAGACAGACAGACAGAAAGACAGAAAAAGAGAAAGATACAGAGAGAGTGAGAGAGACAGAGACAGAGAGGCAGAGAGTCAGAGACAAAGACACAGAGAGAGAGAGAGACAGAGACAGAGAGACAGACAGACAGAGAGGCAGAGACAAAGACACAGAAAGAGAGAGAGAGACAGACAGAGACAGACAGAGAGAGACAGACAGACAGACAGAGAGGCAGAGAGAGAGACAGACAGAGAGAGAGACAGACAGACAGAGAGAGAGGCAGAGAGAGAGAG
>NW_025390205.1:0-4143 GCF_016433145.1 Gracilinanus agilis | reverse complement strand
TGACAAAAACTGTTGGGAAAACTAGAAAACAATATGGCAGTAACTAGGCATAGGCCATCATCTCACCCCATATACTAAGATGAAGTCAATTGGATACTTGATCCAATAAAGGGGGATAACATAAACAAATTTGGGGAACATGGAAAAATTTACCTGTCAGATTTGTGGATAAGGGAAAAATTTATAACTAAATAAAATATAGAGAATATTATGATAAGTGAAATTAATAATTTGGATTACATTTAATTAAAAGGTTTCTGTATAAACAACATGAATGTAACCAAGAGTAGAAGAGAAAAAAACTATTGGGGAAATATTTTATAACAAACATCTCTGACAAATGCCTCATTTCTAAAATATATAGATATAGGCCAAATTTATAAGAATACAAAGCATTCCCCAGTTGATAAATAGTCAGAGATATGAACAGGAATAGTTCTCAGATAAAGAAATGTAAACTATAGTCACATAAGAAAGCACTCCAAAACAATATATATTAAATTTAAATTTAAAATTGATAAGATTAAATTAAAATTAAATTTAAAATATATTAAATTATATTATAAATTATAAATTTATAAATAAAAACATATAATCTTAAAAATTCTGAAAAATTTAAAAGATATTAAAAAATAGAACAGCTCTGAGAGTAACACTTCATACGTATCACAGTAGGTAATTTGACCAAAGAGGAAAATGGTAAATGTTGGAGGTGATGCAGGACAATTTGGACACTGATGCACTGTTGGTCAAACTGCAAAATGATTAAACCATTCTGGAGATAAATAGGAAACCACATCAGAAGTGTCCTAAAACTATGCATATCCTTTGACCTAGCAATACCATTACAGTGTCTGAATTGCAAAGAGATCAGAGATAAGGGAAATGGACCCACTGGTCAAAAATATTTTTAGTAATAACGGTAACAATATTGGCAGTGCCTTACAGCTAGCAGATTGGCTAAAATGACACGAGGGGAGAGTAATAAATGTTGGAGAGGATGTGGCAAAATTGGGACATTAATGCATTGCTGGTGGAGGTGTGAACTGATCCAACCATTCTGGATGGAAATTTGGAACTATGCCCAAAGAGTGCTAAAAGACTGCCTGCCCTTTGATCCAGCCATATCATTGCTGGGTTTGTACCCCAAAGAGATCATAAACAGACTTGTACAAAAATATTTATAGCCACGCTTTTTGTGAAGGCAAAAAACAGGAAAAAGAGGGTATGCCCTTCAGTTGGGGAATGAATGAAGAAATTGTGGTATCTGCTGGTGACAGAATACTATTGTGCTCAAAGAAATAATAAACTGGAGGAATTCCATGTAAATTGGAAAGACCTCCAGGAATTAATACAGAGTGAAAGGAGCAGAGCCAGAAGAACATTGTATACAGAGACAGATACATTGTGGTACAATCGAATGTAATGGACTTCTGTACTAGCAGCAATGCAATGATCCAAGACATTTCTGAGGGATTTATGGAAAAGAACAATATCCACATTCAGAGGAAGAACTACAGGAGAGGAAACACAGAAGAAAAACAACTGCTTGAACACATGGGTTGATGCGGACATGATTTGGGATGTAGACTCTAAATGACCACACCAGTGCAACTATCAATAATATGGAAATAGGTCTTGACTGATGACACATGTAAAACCAGTGGAAATGTGCACTGACTTGGGGGTGAGGCGGGGTTGGGGAAGTTGGAGGGGAGAGTAAGAACATGAATCATGTAACCATGGAAAATATTTCTAAAAAATAAAAATTCAAAAACAAAACAAAAATCAATATTGGCAGTGGAGACAGTGTCCCTCAATTGGGGAATATCTGAATAAGCTGTACAATACAGCTATAATTTAAAATCATTATAACACAAGAAATAATGAACAAGATGAGTTCAGAAAAACCTGAAAAGAATTATATGAATGGATGCAAAGTGAAATAAGCAGAACCAGGAGAACAATGTTTATAGTAAGAGAAATGTTGTACAATGATAAATTATGAAGGACTAAATTATTATCTGCAAAACCAAAGTTCCAAAATAACTCCAAGGTACTCTGGTGGGGGAAAAAACCCTCTATCCACAGCCAAAGAAGAAATTGTTGGTATTTTATTGCAGATCAAAGTATGCCATCTTTCACTTTATTTTCTTCATAAGTTGAGGATTTACAGTATCATAGAATTGGAAGGAATCTCAGAGGCTTTGTACTCTTATCTAGAACTAAACAAGTATCTCTACTATTCTACTGAAAAGTGGTCATTGTCTCTACCTGAAGACATCTCCAGTGATGGCAGGAGCTCACTATGTCTCAAAGCATATTGACCAATCTGATAGGTGTGAGGCGGTACCTCAGAGATGTTTTGATTTGTATTTCTTTAATTAAGAGTTATTTGGAACATTTTTATATGATTACTGATATATTTGATTTATTCATCTGAAAATGGCTTGTTCATATCCTTTAACATTTGTCAATTGGGGAATGACTTGTATTCTTATAAATTTGAATTTGTTCTCTATAAATTTGAGAAATTAGACCATTTATTTATTTTTAAATTTTAAACATTTATTAATATTTATATTTTAGAAAAGTTAACATGGTTACATGATTTATGTTCTTACTTTCCCCTTCATACCCCGACCTTCTCCCTCCCCTGGCCAATATGCATTTCCACTGGTTTTAACATGTTTCATTAATCAAGACCTATTTCCAAATTGTTAATAGGTGCATTGGTGTGGTACTTTCGATCCCCAATCATGTCCTCATCAATCCATGTGTTCAAGCAGTTGATTTTCTTCTGTGTTTCCTCTCCTNACCCCCTTGCTTGATCCTCTGCAGGAGGTTCCTTTACAAGTCTCAGGGTGCTGCTTCCACAGTCGTATACCCGTCTGCACTGGTTCCCCACTCAGGTTTTCAGAGCTTTAGTTCCTGGCTGTGTCTGCCTCCACCCACGCTTCTGCAGTGCCTGTGCTCTCAGCCCGCGCTCTGCGCCCGGCGTCCACTCTCTGCTCCCGTGCTCAGATTTCGCGTGCCTTCTTTGGCTTACTGGGGTCCTAAATCTTGCTGCTCTCAGGAACAGGCCCCGGAGCTGCCAATGACTCAATGGGTGCCCCAAACTTGCTCTATTTTTTTTTAGCTGGCTTCAGCACTATAGATGTTGTGTGTGGAGGTGGTTGGGGGTGGGGTGGTTGCTCACCCCGGGATTTAGTGAGAGCTGTTTCACCCCTTTATAGCCTGGAAATGTCTCGATTCCACATACCTTCCATGCTGTGCCCTGTTGTGGGGTTCCTCCGTTCGTCTGGACTTGTTTTTATGTCCCCTTGAGGAGTTTTGTGTGTTTCGGTCAGGAGAGGTTAAGAGCTGCTTCTTACTCTGCCGCCATCTTAACCAGGAACTCCTGGTGTGGTACTTTTGATCCCCAATCATGTCCTCATCAATCCATGTATTCAAGCAGTTGGTTTTCTTCTGTGTTTCCTCTCCTGCTGTTCTTCCTCTGAATGTGGGTAGCGTTCTTTTCCATAGATCCCTCAGAATTGTCCTGGGTCATTGCATTGCTGCTAGTACAGAAGTCCATTACATTCTATTTTACCACAGTATATCAGGCTCTGTGTATAATGTTCTTCTGGCTCTGCTCCTTTCACTCTGCATCAATTCCTGGAGGTCTTTCCAATTCACATGGAATTCCTCCAGTTTATTATTCCTTTTAGCACAGTAGTATTCCATCACCAACATATACCACAATTTGTTCAGCCATTCTCCAATTGAAGGGCATGCCCTCCCTTTCCAGTTTTTTGCCACCATAAAAAGCACAGCTATAAATATTTTCGTGCAAGTCTGTTTATCTATGATCTCTTTGGGGTACAATCCCAACAATGGTATGGCTGGATCAAAGGGCAGGCATTCTTTTATAGCCCTTTGAGCATAGTTCCAAATTGCCATCCAGCAAGGCATTAATGTCCCAATTTTGCCATATCCCCTCCAACATTCATTATTCTCCCCTTCTTTCATTTTAGCCATTCTGCTAGGTATAAGGTGATACCTCAGAGTTGTTTTGATTTGCATTTCTCTAATTATTAGAGATTTAGAACACTTTCTCATGTGCTTATTGATAGTTTTGATTTCTTTACCTGAAAATTGTCT
>NW_025390204.1:1890-2472 GCF_016433145.1 Gracilinanus agilis | reverse complement strand
CTCAAGAAGGAAATGGATAGTAAAACCATAATAGTGGGAGATTTAAATATTCCTCTTTCAGATCTAGATAAATCAAACCAAAAAATAAATAAGAAAGAGGTAAGAGATGGAAATGAAGTCCTAGAAAAATTAGATTTAATTGATATGTGGAGAAAAATAAATAGGGACAAAAAGGAATACACCTTCTTTTCAGCTGCACATGGTACATTTACAAAGATTGACCATGTAATAGGCCATAGAATCATTGCAAACAAATGCAAAAGAGCAGATATAATAAATGTACCCTTCTCAGATCATAATGCAATACAAATAATAATTAGTAAGGGCACCTGGACTGGCAAATCAAAAACCAATTGAAAATTAAACAATATGATTCTCCAAAACTAATTTGTCAAAGAAGAAATCATAGAAACAATCAACAATTTCATTGAAGAGAATGACAATGATGAGACATCCTACCAAACTCTGTGGGATGCAGCCAAGATAGTACTAAGGGGGAAATTTATATCCTTGAGTGCATATATTAACAAAATAAGGAGGGCAGAGATTAATGAATTGGGTATTTTTATTATTATTATTATT
>NW_025390204.1:0-1793 GCF_016433145.1 Gracilinanus agilis | reverse complement strand
TTATTATTCCTATTGACTCCCAGAGGAGCATAGGGCCGCAACCATCTCACACCAACGGACTCTGTTCTGGGCAACTTCCCCCAACTGGGCATCTCTTGCCAATGGACTCTGTTCTGGGCAACTTCCACCAACTGGGCATATCTTTGCCAGGTCTGTTTTGACCTTCCGACTTTTCTCCTCCCTGGTGGGTTCCATATTTTTTTTCTTTTTTTTTCATAGCGTCCTGACTTTTGCTTTTGCCAGCATGCGTTGTGGACTCTCTTGGAGAGCAATCTTCCAGACTAGGCGATCGTTGGTTTTGTTGGTTTAATGAGGTTGCAGTTTCTATAGCAAGTGAGATTTTTACGGGGTGAGGTTGCTAGCCTCACGCCCAACCCTCCTCCTTTTTCAGCCGGGCTTGGGACCATCCTTGGGTATACAACTCAAAAAATTAGAAAGCAAGCAAATTAAAATCCCCCAGATGAAAACTAAATTAGAAATAATAAAAATTAAGGGAGAAATTAATAAAATTGAAAGTAAAAGAACTATTGAATTAATAAATAAGACTAGAAGCTAGTATTTTGAAAAAACAGATAAAATAGACAAAGTACTGGTCAATCTAATAAGAAAAAGGAAAGAAGAAAACCAAATTGACAGTATTAAAAATGAAAAGGGAGACCTCACATCTAATGAAGGGGAAATTAAGGCAATCATTAAGAACTATTTTGTCCAATTATATGGCTACAAATATAACAATTTAGGAGATATGGATGAATATTTACAAAAATATAAATTGCCTAGATTAACAGCAGAAGAAATAGAATACCTAAATAATCCCATATCAGAAATAGAAATTGAACAAGCCATCAAAGAACTCTCTAAGAAAAAATCACCAGGACCTGAGGGATTCACAAGTGAATTCTATCAGACAGTCAAAGAGCAACTAATCCCAATACTATACAAGTTATTTGATATGATAAGCAAAGAAAGAGTCCTACCAAATTCATTTTTTGACACAAATATGGTACTGATTCCAAAGCCAGGTAGACCAAAAACAGAGAAAGAAAACTATAGACCAATCTCCCTAATGAACATAGATGCAAAAATCTTAAATAGAATATTAGCAAAGAGACTCCAGCAAGTAATTAAGAAGATCATCCACCATGATCAGGTGGGATTTATACCAGGAATGCAAGGTTGGTTCAACATTAGGAAAACCATCCACATAATTGACGATATCAACAGTCTAACAAACAAAAATCACATGATTATATCAATAGATGCCGAAAAAAGCCTTTGACAAAATACAACATCCATTCCTATTGAAAACATCGGAAAATATAGGAATAGAAGGACCCTTCCTAAAATAATAAACAATATATACCTAAAACCATCAACAAGCATTATATGCAATGGGGATAAATTAGACGCCTTCCCAATAAGATCAGGAGTGAAACAGGGATGCCCATTATCATCTCTATTATTCGACATAGTTCTAGAAACACTAGCAATAGCAATTAGAGAAGAAAAAGAAATTGAAGGTATCAAAATAGGCAATGAGGAGACTAAGCTATCACTCTTTGCAGATGATATAATGGTATACTTAAAATAATCCTAGAGAATCAACTAAGAAGCTAGTAGAAATAATCAACAACTTTAGCAAAGTGGCAGGATACAAAATAAATGCACATTAATCATCAGCATTTCTATATATTTCCAACACATTAGAGCAGCAAGAGGTAGAAAGAGAAACACCATTTAAAATCACCCTAGACAATATAAAATACTTGGGAATCTATCTACCAAAACAAACA
>NW_025390203.1:0-6595 GCF_016433145.1 Gracilinanus agilis | reverse complement strand
TGGGCCACCTCTCATCTCTAGTTTTAGAATCATCAAGGACTGTCTTTACCTACTTTTGTTTTCATCAATAAGTAACCTTGACACCTATATCTCCATAAATCACCTAAGCTCAGAGCCCCAACTTCTTCATTCAATTGCCAATGTTGATAAACAATTAAATCAATGAATCATAACTATTCCTGTCTTCTCCCATCAAAGAAAGCTCAGAACCCCAAACTCTGTGAACAATAGAAGTTATTCCTAGAACAAATAAATAAATACAAGTATAATTCCTCACTTCCTATAAAGTTTAGATTTCCAGCCAATTCATCCAGTAGCAATTATTGACAAAAAATTTAGATAAATGAAATCATAATTAATTATGTCACATTGCATCATGGAAAGGTTGGAGCCCCTACATTTCATCCAGTGAAAATTCATTGAAAAACTAACTAAATAAGTCTTAATTCCTTATATACAGTTGCATCCCATAGACCTCAGGGCTCTAAACTCTTCTTCCAATATCAATTGGTCATAGAAAGATACATAAAATTATAGGCCTTCACATTAACTTCATCTTTATAGAATAATTGAATAAATACAATTCTAATTCAGAAGATAATTTAGTATCTAATACAGTTGAGCCCTGCTCCTTTAATCCATTAGTAATTAATCATAAAGAGAATAAAAATCATAACTAATCAATATCACTCCTTTTAAAACTCAGACCCTCAACCTATATAACCTAGAGGCATATTTCATAAAACAAATAAATATAATTTTCATCACATCCTATTGCCCCAGCCACTTTATCCAATAGCAATGGTTGATAAAAAGTTAAGTAAATTCATTAGTAATAATATTACATTGAAAAATATAAAGGTCAGAGCCCCTACTTTTCCATCCAATAACAATTATTCATTAAAAAGTTAATAAATAAAATCATTATTCCTCATCTACAATTAAATGCTATAGTGTTGAGAGTTCTAACCTCTTTCTCCATTAGCAGTTATTTATAGAAAAATAATGTGTCATATAAAATCACATCATATAAACCTCGTCATGACGATCCCAATATTCAATGGTAATTATTCATAGAAGAACTGAATAAAGAAAATCATACATATATATTTATATAACATCATAAAAAGCTGAGCTCCCCCTCTTTAATAGTAATTAATCATAAACAAAAAATAAAATCACAACTAATCATACCACATTGCGTCATATAAAGGCCAGAGCCCAACCCCTTTCTCCAATAGCACTTATTCCTAGTACAATGACATAAATAAATAGGAATATGACTCCTCCTAGGCTATCCCATGACCCCTCTCAGAACGCCCTGCAGAAACCTCCCTCCCCTATGCTGGCTGTCTGAGGGCCCGGGTGCCACGTGAGAGAGGCCCTGCCTGGCCTGAGAGCCCTGGGCTGTAGCGGACACTCAGGCCCTGCGGAAACTCAACCTTAGTGGCTCTGGGGCCCCAGAAGCTCCTTTTGTGGGTCCCCTCTCCCAGTCCGCAGCACTTTGGGCCTTCCCCCACAAGAGAGAGGCAGATGAGAAATGAGGCTCACCTCTTGGAGGAGGGTCTCACAGACACGCTGCTTGGAGCACTCCTGAGCCCAGAAAGGAAGGAGTCCCCTCTGACCCTGGGGATTCTGGGAAGCTGGAAGGGCGGGACAGGAAGTGGCACAGAGAGGGCGGGCTGGGGGAAGACAGACGTCCCCCACTGGGAGGCAGAGGGAGGGAGAGGGGGAGAGGGGGCTGATCCACCTCCCACAGGAGAAGGTAGAGTTATCCTGGGTGGGGCCTCCTAGGTCAGTCACACTGAGAGAAATATGAGAACCACAATGGAACTCAGGTCCCAGGACTCCCCAGAGCAGGTAGAGAAAGAAAGGAAGTAGTAGAGAGAGGGGGAAAGGGGCAATAAAAGGGGAGAAAGAATGAGGGGCAAAGAGATATTTGAGGAGAGAGAAAGGGGGAGGGGAGGAGATAGAAGAGGGCCAGCCCAGGGAGAGAGGGAGGGAGGCAGGGAAGGTAAAAGGGAAACTTGTGTGGAAGGTATTCGAGTTTGACAGCATTCTGGGCAATGGTTTCTCCTCTGCATTGTCCCCTGGTGTTCCCTCCACACACATTGGACAATGGATTTGTCTCCTTTATGGAATACTGATGAGGCCTTTGTCCAATGAAAATCTTTGTTTCCCAATGCCAGGTAAAGGTTTCCTATTTGTGTTTTTGTCAGAGAAAAATGGACTCCCTCTACTCCAACTTCTGAGGTAAATCTTTCTGCCATTGACTGTATCTCTGAGAGCCCTACTGCCTGTTTTGGTTCCTTTCTTGAGCTTTAGGTACATGGTTTTTCTTACTTGAATGACTTTTGACCTCCTAATTTCTCACTGATACCTCACATAAATTAGGCTTGAAGACTGGTTTGTGTTATGGAGAATGTCTTTGTATCAATTTATGTTTGCTCTGCTGAGGATAGTACTGGCTGAAGGCAGTCATACTCCGCGAGGGGAAGATGTTTTTTGAAGCAACCTCATATATTGTGATGCTGTTTTTAGCATTTCCTGTATCCGGAGACACTGATGATTTTTTTTCCTTTTGCAGATCATTTGTATGTGATTGGTTTTCCCCCCCTAAAATGTAAATATAGTACAGGGTTCTCCATTAGACTCCTGTAATCTGGGAAGGAAAAAAATAGGGTGAGAGGAGGGTAAAATGAGAGAGACAGAGAGAGAAAGAGAAGGGAATAAAACTAATAATAAAGCAAGAAAAGGAGGAAGGGATGAAAGAATGACAGGGTCCAAGGAGAGTGAGAGAGGGGAAAGAAGGCAGAGATACAAGAGGCATACAGAGAGAGACAGATCATTAGAGGGAGAACAGGAAAAGGCAAGTGACAGAAAGACAGAGATGGAGAATCAAGAAACAGAGTTATGGAGAGGGGAAGAGAAAGAGAGAGAAAGAATGAGAGAGGAAGAGGGACAGATAAATGGATAGAGATAAAAAGATACAAGGATAAACAGAGGGGAAAGGCTATAGAAAGATCAATGAAAATATATGAAACAGAGAAAGGTCAATAAGAATGTGAAAGAAAGTGTTAACTAGAAGGAAAGGAAAAGAAAAGGGTTAAAGACTAGTCAGAAGAAGAGGACTAGACTGGATACAGTGAAAGAAAAGAGAGAGAGAGAAAGATGAAGTGGAGAGGCAATGACAAACAAAAGGCATAGGAAATGAGAGTCAAAAATGAAAAAGAGTGGAGCAAGGGAAAAAGAACAAAGAAAAGGAGTGAAAAAGAAAGGTTAGAGGGAAAGAGGAGAGATATTGGGGGGAGAGATAAGGATCCAGAAATAAGGGGTAGAGAAAGGGAAGACAAGAAAGAGGAGAGAAAGACAGAAAGGGACAAAGAATGAGGAAGAGTGAGGGAGGGAAGGAAAATGAGGGGAAAAGAGATGTAGAGAGAGGGAAAGAGAAAGTTGATTAGAAACGAGAGGAGATAGAGATTGGAAAGGAAGAGGGAGAGCTCTGGGAGAAATGGAGAGCAGGAGGGAGGCAGGTGAGAAGGAAAACGTATGTGGAAGGTATTCGAGGTTGCCATTCCGGGCACTTGGAGACTGCCAACAAGTTTCCGTTTTTGAACCTTGGTTTCTGCAGAAGGATGCCATATGCTGGCTCTCTGGGGTCTGCAGCGACCCCTGCATTTTTTCTCGCACCCCACCCCCCCAGGATCGGCATTGGATTTGTCCGCTTTGAGGAAGACTGATTTGGCCGTTGTCCAATCAGGATCTTGGTTCTGCTTTTCTAGATAGGCGGTTCTTTTGTTGTTGTTCTTCAGAGAAAAATGGAGTCTGTTCAAAATTCTGAGGTAAATCTTTCTGCTCATTTCAAAATAACTTTATATTTTCCACTAACCATCTTTTGTAAGACTATCTCTGAGCCCCGCTGCCTGTTTTGCTTCTTTTCCTCAGCTTAACTTACTTAATTTTGGAAAATCCCTTTTTTTACTTGAACCTTTTATTGGCTTTTCACCTAATTTTTTTCACTGATTCCTCATGTAAATTATGCTTGAAATCCCTTTTGCGTTATTGAAAATGTCTGTGGATGGATTTGTTTTTGCTACATAATGAAAATCTTTAGTGAAGGTGATCCCACTCAGCGGGAGGCCGATGTTGTTTAGAACAACCCGGAGGTGAGCTTGTTTTCAGTATTTTCTGTATCCAAGGAGAAGCTTGTGATTTCTTCCATTTTGTAGATCATTTATGTGGGATTGGTGTTCCCCTCTAACAGTGGAAATTCGGAACGAGGGTTCCTTATCAGACTCTCCAGTAAACTGGGAAGGAGAAAAAATAGGGTGAGAGGAGGAGAAAATGAGTGGTAGAAAAGCGAATGAAAGTGTAAGAAAAAATCAGAGAAATGGAGGGGGGAAGAGAAAAAAGGGGGAAAGGAGAGAGGGAAGAATGAAGGGTGACAAAGAGGAGAGTGAGAGAAGAGGAGACAGGAATAAGGGAAAGGAGGAGAGGAAAGGCAAGAGAAAGGAGTAAAAATGGAGGGAGAGAGACATAAGGAGTGAAATAGAGGGAAGAGATAGAAGAAGAAGGGGAGAGGTTGAGAGAGAGGAAAAGGGAGAGACAGAAGGGGATGGAGGCAAAGAGAGGAAAGGGTGAGGTGGAAGTGGAGAAGTCAGAAGGGTACAAAAAGTAGGGGAAGAGGAAGGACAGAGAAGAAGGGATGACAAGGGTGAGAGAGAAAGAGGGAAGTGGTAGAGAGAAAGGGCAGAGGGAAGGGGAGAAGAAGGAGGGGGAGGAGACAAGGAAAGGAATGAGAGAAAGGGGAGGGAGACAAATGGAAGCATGGAAACAAAGAAGGGAAAGACAGTAAAGATGGAAGAGAGAGAGAAGGAGGCAGAAAGTCAGGAGACAAAGGTAAGACAGGGAGAAAAAGGAAGACAGATGGGTACAGAGCTGAGAAAGGGAGGTGGAGAAATAACTTCTTTGACAGGGACAGAGATGGAGTGAGATAAAGAGACAGATGGGGAGAGAGAAAGAGACTGGGACAGAAAGAGAGACCTAGAGATGCAGAAAGTTGAAGAAATTGTGGGAGAGCCTGAGATGGAGACAAAAAAGCAAGAGGAATAGGGAAAAGCATGAAGAATGACAGAGGGAGAAAGAGACAAAGGGATACGGAGAGAAAAATAGAGATACAGGGAATGAGAGAAAAAGTCAGAAGATAGAAAAACAGTGGGTAAGGAGAGACGTAGAGAGATAGAGGTAGTGAAGAGGAGAAAAAGAATGAGTGAAGCAGAGCTATTGGGATAGAAAAGGGAAGAAAGAGACAGAGAAACAGGGCCAGAGATACAGAGATAGAGAGAAAAAGTGATGGTGATAGAAATGGAGGAAATGGAAGTGGAGGGAAAGAGAGACAGTGAGAAAGGAGGAGATAGTGATTGAGAGAAAGGAAGAAAGGGGGAGAGAGACAGAGTAAGGGAGAGAAGGATGAAGGAAATGAAAAGAAAGAGACAGAGATGAAGATTTCTAGTCTAAGATGGAGAGTGATAGAGAAAGGGAGACAAAGAACAGGGGAGAGGGAGGGAGGGAGAACCAGGTAGGGAGACATAGACAGGCAGATCAAAGAGAGAAACAGACAGGGAGGTAGGAAGAGAGCCAGAAGGGATAGAGAGACAAGGAGACAGAAAGATGGGTACAGAGAGGAACATGGGAAGTGGAGAAATACATTGATTGGGAGTTAGAGAACCTGAAGAACAGGGGGAGACAGAGAAAGAGACAGCAACAGACACAGAAATGGACAGAGACTCACACACACTGGGACAGAAAGAAAGACATAGGGAAAGAGGAGAAAAACAGAGAGAGATACATGCAGAGAGAGACAGAGAGAAACAGAAAGGATGGAAGAAACAAAGGGAGAGGTTGAGAAAAATAGAGAGACATGGAATGAGAGAGACAGGAAAGCAAAACAGAGCAGGGAAGAAACATACAGAGATAGAGGCAGTGAAAAGGAGAAGAATGAGACAAGCAGAGAAGACAGAGTCAGAAAGACAGACAGAGCTATTGAAATAGCTAAAGGGAGAAAGAGAGAAACAGGGCCAGAGAAAGACAGAAAGGGAGAAATAGACTGAGTCAGTGGGAGGAAAGATAGTGAATGAAAGAGAGAAAGGAAGGAAAGGGGAGATAGAGAAAATAATAGGTGCTTGAGAGACAGATGGGTAGATAGAGAGTAAGAACAAAGACAGAGACAGGGAGGTATAGACTGAGGGAGAAAAGACAGAGAGAGAGAGACCCATTGAGAGAAAGGAACCGAGAAACTGGAAGTAATGGAGAGGGATGAAAAGGAAGAGAGACAGAGCAAGAAGGGAAAGAGCAAATGAGAGAGGCAGAGACAGGGAAGTAGGAAGAGAGCAAGAATTGGGATAGAGAGGGAAGGAGAGAAAGAAGAGGTGAACATAGGTAAAGAAAATCAGAGAGGAAGTCAGAGAGAGATACAGACAGACACATAGAGACAGAGAGAAAGAGAAAAGGAAGGAAGGAGAGACAGAAAGGAGAGAAGTAAAAGTAGAATGAGGCAGAGACAGACAGTGAGTGGAAAACAGACAGAGATGGAAGG
>NW_025390202.1:0-9561 GCF_016433145.1 Gracilinanus agilis | reverse complement strand
ATAATACGAATTCATATTATATACAAATGTACATTATATAATATAAATTTATATTTATGTATAAATATAAATCTCATATAGCAGAGTTTAAACTGAGCTTTAAATGAAATTCAATGGGGCAATGGGGACTTGGCATGTGAAAGCCTTTTGACCCCATCTCTGGGATTCAAGGGAAAACATAAAGACATGTTAGGGAAATTCCTTGGAAAAATTGTGTAAACATTCTATATCTGGATCTAGTCTGCCTAAGAACCTGGTGAATGGGAGAACCTTGGATGGGTTGGGAAGGTATTCCAAAGACCTTAGTTGTTTCCACTGTTACTCTGTCCTTCTCTCTGTCATCTCCTCTATTTAATGTTAGATGGTTTTGTTCATGACAGTTGGTGAGAGAATATGCTATCAGAAAAAAAATGTCTGGGTGCTTTCTCCCCTGTAAAGACATGTGTAATTAAGAAACAGGCCTTGGTTCAATGCTGTTCTAGGTAAAGGAATTGGAGTCTTCAATTTTGTACATTTTTAAAGGTCATAAGCATGAGCCACTGGAACATAGAAATTAAAGTCTAAGATGGCTTTTGAAGCCAGTCCAGTATCAGTACCTCAGGAGGAAGGAGTGACCTTCTGGACCCAGAAAAGAGGAAACTGAGAGCAGGACTCACTGAGAAGTTATAGGATCTAGAAATGAACTTAGTGGGACCAATTCTTTAAAAGAATTGAGTTAAGTTTTGAGCCCTGAGACTGGAGTGATCTTAGGGAGAAAATGGAACTCACTGTATTTTCCCCAAAATCAATCTGTTTCAAACTTTATTTCAATTAAAAGAATAATTACTTTTTGTTGAAAGGAATCCTTTCCATTTTCGAGGTTTGCAACCTTGGAGTCATTCTCAATTCTTTTCTCTCCTTCACTCCACACATCCAATCAACTGTCTAGTCTTGCTTATTCTTCCTCCCTCCAACCTGTTCCCTCTCTACCAAAATAGCCTCTAAACGAGTTCTGACCTTCATCATGCTTACCTAAATAATTTCAATATTCTCTTAATTGGTTCCTCTTCCTCCAGCCTCTCCCCTTTCCAATTCAGCCTCCACACAACTGCCAAATTGACATTGCTAAGGACCAATCTCCTTATTAAAAAGCATTAAATGACTCCCCATTGCCTATGAGAGAAAACATAAACTACTCAAGCTGAAATTTAAAGCTCTCGTAATCTGACTCACACCTATCTTCTTTTAAGTCTTTATTTCATGTTATTCCCCTTCAGGTAGTCTTCATTTCAGTTGAGCTGGCTAACTAGCTATTCCACAAACATGATATTTCATCTGCCTCTCTTCCTATGACCAACTGATCCTCCATGCCCAGGATGCCTTCTCTCTTCACATCTGCCTCCTAGAATGTCTAGCATACTTCAAACACAGCTGTGGTGCCAACTTCTCCAGGAGACCTTTCCTAACCTGCCTCTGTTATTAGCACTATCTCCCTCTTAATATTGCTTTTCTATACTTCCTTTTTCCTTTCTCATGGACCTATTGTATACTCAAATAATATAAGTTCACTGAAGGCAAGGTTTTGTTTTTATCTCTTTTTCTTTACCTTCCATTTTATTTTCTTTTTTCTTTAACACTATCTTTTATTTATTCAATTAATTTAAAGCATTTTTCCATGGTTACAGGATTCATGTTCTATCTCCCATCCTCCCACTTCCTCCTATAGCCAACATATAATTCCACTGGGTTTTACATGTGTCATTAAGTAAGATCTATTTCCATATTATTGATATTCAAACTAGGGTGCTCATTTTGAGTTAATATCCCTAATTATATCCCCATTTACCCATGTGATCAGACAGTTGTTTTTCTTCTGTGTTTCTATTCCCACAGTTCTTCCTCTGAATATGGAGAGCATTCTTTCTCATAAGTCCCTCATAGTTGTCCTGGATCCTTGCATTGCTGCTAGTACAGAAGTCCATTACATTCACTTTTACCACAGTGTATCAGTCTCTGTGTACAATGTTCTCCTGGCTCTGCTCCTTTCACTCTGTATCACTTCCTGGAGGTCATTCCAGTTCACATGGAATTCCTCCAGTTCATTATTCCTTTCAGCACAATAGTATTCCATCACCAACATATACCACAATTTGTTCAGTCATTCCCCAATTGAAAGGCAGCCCCTCATTTTCCAGTTTTTTGCCACCACAAAGAGCACGGCTATAAATATTTTTGTACAAGTCTTTTTCCTTATTATCTCTTTGTGGTATAAACCCAGCAGTGGTGTTTTTATCTTTATAATTCCAAGACTTGGCATGGTTTGGTCTCTCACATGTTGTAGCTGTGTTAGTTACATAGCTAATAAATCTTTGCTGAATAATGGCCATAAGAGTTCAGAGATGTCTAGAATTATAGATGAAGGTTTCTGGAAGAGAGAGAATTTGGGGTAGACTACAAAGCCTGAATAGTATTTAGAGAGGGGAGAAGGAATTAGAAAAGGCATCCAAGAATATGGAAAGCCTTACACAGGGAATGGAGGTAGGAAGTTGTGAGCTGTGGGAGAACAATGAGAAAACTGGTCTGACTGAAGTACAAGGTGTGAGAGAAATCAAAACAAGATGGATGAGTAGAAGAGGAAAACATTACATGATGGAGGTACAACATTGGTACTATAGCAAATAAAAGACCCCATACAAGGTATCTATTGATGTTGGTTATGGGAAGCCTGGCCTCTCTCCTTTTTATGGAGAATATTATAGATCCACACTCCCAAGATAAGAAATCTCAATATCCATTGGCTCTTAGGATCACAGATTTAGTGCTCATCGGGAACTAAAGAGCTATCCAATTCAAGCCTGCCATTTTGCAGATGAGGCAATTTACAGTGACTAAATAGCTCTCCTAAGATCACATAGAGAATAGGTGGCAAAATAAGAATTTGAATTCAGGTTTACTAACTTTAGATCATTGCTTTTTCCTGATACCTGTTGCATCCATATTCCCTGGAACTCTGCCCAGCAGGGCAGGAAGAGTAGCCCTTCTTTCTCCACATAAATCTGTGTGGCATAAATCTTTGTTTCTTCTTGTATAAGTCATTTGCATTCTCTTTCAGGAGCCTACATTCTGTCCAGGGAGAAAATATGTACAAAGCAATATTAAGAGGGAGATAGTGCCAATAACAGAGGCAGGTTAGGAAAGGTCTCCTGGAGATGATGGCACCTCAGCTTTGCTTTGAAGGAAGCTGGACATTCTAGAAGGCTCACATCTGGGCATGGAGAATCAATTGTTCCTAAGAACAGAGGCAGATCAAGTGTCGTGTCTGTGGAACAGCTAGTCAGTCAGTTCAACTGGAATAAAGACTACATGAAAAGGAATAACATGAAATAAAGACTTAAAAGAAAATAGGCATGAGTCAGATTATGAGAGCTTTAAATATCAGCCCGAGTAGTTGGTGTTTATCCCCTAGGTAATGGGGAGCCATTCAATGCTTTTTAGTAAAGTGCTATGTATGGTCAGATCTGTCCTAGAAATGTCAATAATGTATTTTTAGTAAAAGGTATTATTTAGTACAGGGTACAACAAATTAGTACAAGGTAATTTGGGGCACAGAGGGAGTAGCAGCTGGGGAGATGAGAAGAGGCCTCATGTTAAAGGTATTGCTTGAGCAGAGTTTCAAGGCCAGTAAAGAATTCTAAGAAGTGGAAGGAAGTGTGGTGAGTGTGCATTTCAGGAATCTGGTAATGAACAATACAAAGGCTCAGAGAGGTAGATGAAGTGTTTCGCATTAAGAATAGCAAGAAGACCAACTTGGCCTGTAACAAGGGAGAATTCTAGTGGGGGAAGTAAAGGGAGTTTACTGGGAAGAATGAATAGGGAAAAAAGCACCAATAAAATTTAAAAATATATTATATATATTATATATTACATGATATATATATATATATATATGCAATTGGCAGTAGCATAGAGGATAGATTATAGTAGGAAAACCTGGGATACCTAAAGAAGAAGAATAAGGCTGATGTGGTAATCCTGCATCAAGATGGTAGCAGTAGACCTGGAGAGGAAAAGGCAAATCAGAGAAACGTTTCAAAAAGAAAAACAACAGAACTGGGAACATAAGATATATGGGAGGGAGCACAGCTGGGTGGTTCAGTGGATTGAGAGCCAGTCCTAGAGATGGGAGGTCCTGGGTTCAAATCTGGCCTCAGATGTGTGACCCAGGACAAGTCACTTGACCCCCATTGCCTAGCCCTTACCACTCTTCTGCCTTGGAACCAATACAAAGTATTGATTCTAAGGTGGAAGGTAAGAATTTAGAAAAAAAAGATATATGGGAGGAAGGAAAAGTAAGAATCAAAGATAATTCCTTTTTTTCTAACCTGGGAGATTGAAAGAGGCCTATGTAAAAAAATTTTTAATAAAAATAAACCATATGTTCCTTCTCCCTGGCACTCTCCCATTAGAGATCACTCATATGAGCCAAAATATCAATTATCTGGAACCCTTTGAGAATGAATCACTTTTGAGAGCTGAATATTTGGAGTATTGTTGAGGATTAAAAATTTAAAGTTTAAAGTGTTTGTTAGTTTGGCTGTTTTTTTTTTTTTAGTGGAAACCTTTCTAGACCTTCACACTAGAGCTGAAATAAGGAAGATTTTCAAAGCCAGCCTCAGATACTTAGTAATTGTGGAACCCTAGACAAGTCATTTAACCTCTGTTTACCTCAGTTTCCTCATCTGCAAATGGGAGTAATAGTAACTCCTACCTCCCAGAGTTGTTATGAAGATCAAATGAGGTAAATGAAAGTAGCATAGTGCCTGACACATAATAAGTGCTATATAAATGTTAGTTATTACAACCCCTTCTTGAAAAGAATTTACTTGAACAGAATTTACTTAAATTATAATTTAAGATGTTCTTGATAGTTCAGGCTTCTCAAATCAATGTCACACAATAGCTGGCTTTAAACTTTAAATTTTAAACCTTGGAAGGCAGCAAGGTGGCTCAGTAGATTGAGAGTCAGGCCTAGAGACAGAAGGTCCTGCATTCAAATATGAACTCAGACACTTCCTAGCTCTGTGACCCTGGACAAGTCACTTAACCCCCATTGCCTAACTCTTGCCATTCTTCTGCCTTGGAACCAATACACAGCATTGATTCTAAGATGGAAGGTAAGGGTTTCTTTTGAAGAAAAAACAAAATACTTTAACCTTACATACAAATGTAGATGATCTCAACAGCAGCTTTGTTTTGCTTTTAAAAGTCCCTCTTATCATTTTGCTTTTTTGGTCATTTGTCTGGTTCTCATAAAAGTAAATCAATTAAACACAGTCTTCTTGGGAGGGAAACAAGGCTGCCATTCAATAAAAGAAAGACTGAAACAACCTTCTCATGAACAACTTTCTCATCCCTCAGAAAATCATCCTCCTTTATAAAATTGTTGCTTCCAAGATATTTTCACTAGTGAGCATCCTTGAAAACATGTGCTTTCTCCATCAGTAGCACACTGAGACCTTTCGGGCATCTTGCATACATTCTCCTATCTCGCATCATTCATAGAACACAATTCTAGTTTGTGCCAGAGTGTTTTGAAGGCAACTTGCTTCAAAATCTCCAAATTCATCATCAGGCATCGCAATAACACCCAATAATTGGTGGCAGGTTTGAGCTGACTCCAGCACCCATATGAAGCAACATTTAAAATTGCACACTTAATCTTATGTCAAGACAAACTCTTGAAGTACCTTATATGATCTATCAATTTTCTACTGAAATCTCTTCTATAATTTTCTTTCACATTCAGAATAACATCCTGATCCCTATATGAAATTAGGAGCTCAGGTGATTACTATGTGTCTGCCCTACCTAATGTCATCCCTTCTTCTCCAAATTTCCCTTCCCACATAGAGATCATGTCCTCAAGAGTACTTTATTGAGGTGCAGGAAGAGTAGCTCTATTCTACCTTCCCCTCCAACATCAGATTTTGGAATTGTTCTTACTCATTATGTCTGGGTTTCTGAACTTTTCCCCAGCTTTCAGAAAATCTGCTGCTGGCTGGTTCCATTACTACCACTTCTTATCATCAGCCCATCTACTGATTTCTACCCATCTCTTGTGTTCATCTTTCTCCTTTCTTATCTCTCCAGTCTTTTCTGAGTTTTCTCTTGCTTCTTGTCTTTACTATAAAAATGGTGACATTTTGTGGACCAATTAGCAGGCTCTTTTCTGTTCTTCCAGTTAACCAACCAATCATAGTACAAAAAAATTGTAATTGAGTGCTCAGGGTCTAGTCTTCACCCTGAAAGAATTTTTTAATATTTTTTTTTCTGAAAATGGATTTATTTTTTTTAACATTTATTAATTATATTTTAGAAAAGTTAACATGGTTACATGATTATGCTCTTACATTCCCCTTCACCCCCCCCCTCCTCCCCTGGCCGATATGCATTTCTACTGGTTTGAACATGTGTCATTAATCAAGACCTATTTCCAAATTGTTGATAGTTGCATTGGTGTGGTAGTTTTGATGCCCAATCATCTCCTCATCAATCCATGTATTCAAGCAGTTGATTTTCTTCTGTGTTTCCTCTCCTGCAGTTCTTCCTCTGAATGTGGGTAGCATTCTTTACCTTAAGTCCCCCAGAATTGTCCTGAGTCATTGCATTGCTGCTAGTACAGAAGTCCATTACATTCTATTTTACCATAGTGTATCAGTCTCTGTGTACAATGTTCTTCTGGCTCTGCTCCTTTCACTCTGCATTAATTCCGGGAGGTCTTTCCAGTTCACATGGAATTCCTCCAGTTTATTATTCCTTTGAGCACAATAGTATTCCATCACCAGCATATACCACAATTTGTTCAGCCATTCCCCAATTGAAGGTCATACCCTCATTTTCCAGTTTTTGCCACCACAAAAAGCACGGCTATAAATATTTTCAGGCAAGTCTGTTTATCTATTATCTCTTTGGGGTACAAACCCAACAATGGTATGGCTGGATCGAAGGGCAGGCAGTCTTTTATAGCCCTTTGAGCATAGTTCCAAATTGCCATCCAAAATGGTTGGATCAGTTTACAACTCCACCAGCAGTGCATTAATGTCCCAATTTGGCCACATCCCCTCCAACATTCATTATTCTTCCCTTCTTTCATTTTAGCCATTCTACTAGATGTGAGGTGATACCTCAGAGTTATTTTGATTTGCATTTCTCTAATTATTAGAGATTTAGAGCACTTTCTCATGTGCTTATTGATACTTTTGATTTCTTTATCAGAAAATTGCCTATTCATTTCTCTTGCCCATTTATCAGTTGAGGAATGGCTTGATTTTTTATATAATTGATTTAACTCCTTGTATATTTGAGTAATTAGACCCTTGTCAGAGTTTTCTGTTATAAAGATTTTTTCCCAATTTGTCATTTCCCTTCTGATCTTGGCTACATTGTTTTGGTTTGTACAAAAGATTTTTAGTTTTATATAATCAAAATGATTTATTTTACATTTTGTAATTTTCTCTAACTCTTGCTTGGTTTTAAAGTCTTTCCTTTCCCAGAGATCTGACAAGTATACTATTCTGTGTTCACTTAACTTATTTATAGTTTCCCTCTTTATATTCAAGTCATTCACCCTTTCTGAATTTATCTTGGTGTAGGATGTGAGATGTTGATCTTTCCCAACAGTTTTTGTCAAATAGTAGATTTTTGTCTCCAAAATTGGGCTCTTTGGGTTTATCATATACTGTCTTGCTGACATCACTTACACCAAGTCTATTCCACTGATCCTCCCTTCTGTCTCTTAGCCAGTACCACAACGCTTTGATGACTGCTGCTTTATAGTATAGTTTAATATCTGGTACTGCTAGGCCACCTTCCTTCACATTTTTTCCCATTATTTCTCTTGATATTCTTGATCTTTTGTTATTCCGAATGAACTTTATTATAGTTTTTCCTAATTCAGTGAAAAAGTTTTTTGGTAGTTTGATAGGTATGGCGCTAAATAAGTAAATTAATTAGGGTAGAATGGTCATTTTTATTATGTTAGCTCGACCTACCCATGAGCAATCAATGTTTTTCCAATTGTTTAAATCTAGTTTTAATCATTTGGAAAGTGTTTTGTAGTTGTTTTCATATAATTCCTGTGTTTGTTTTGGTAGAGAGATTCCTAAGTATTTTATATTGTCTAGGGTGATTTTAAATGGTGTTTCTCTTTCTACCTCTTGCTGCTCTAATGTGTTGGAAATGATGATTTATGTGCATTTATTTTGTATCCTGCAACTTTGCTAAAGTTGTTGATTATTTCTACAAGCTTCTTAGTTGATTCTCTAGGATTTTTTAAGTAGACCATCATATCATCTGCAAAGAGTGATGGCTTAGTCTCCTCATTGCCTATTTTAATACCCTCAATTTCTTTTTCTTCTCTAATTGCTACTGCTAGTGTTTCTAGTACAATGTTAAATAATAGAGGAGATAATGGGCATTCTTCTTTCACTCCTGACCTTATTGGAAAGGCTTCTAATTTATCCCCAGTGCATATGATGCTTGTTGATGGTTTTAGGTATATATTGTTTATTATTTTTAGGAAAGGTCCTTCTATTCCTATACTTTCCAGTGTTTTCAATAGGAATGGATGCTGTATTTTGTCAAAGGCTTTTTCAGCATCTATTGAGATAATCATGTGATTTTTGTTTGTTAGATTGTTGATATGGTCAATAATGTGGATGGTTTTCCCAATGTTGAACCATCCTTGCATTCCTGGTATAAATCCCACCTGATCATGGTGGATGATCCTCTTGATCACTTGCTAGAGTCTCTTTGCTAGTATTCTATTTAAGATTTTTGTATCTATGTTCATTAGGGAGATTGGTCTGTAGTTTTCTTTCTCTGTTTTTGATCTACCTGGCTTTGGAATCAGTACCATATTTGTGTTATAGAAGGAATTTGGTAGGACTCCTTCTTTGCTTATTATATGAAATAATTTGTGTAGTATTGGGATTAGTTGTTCTTTGAATAACTGATAGAATTCACTTGTGAATCCATCAGGCCCTGGCGATTTTTCTTAGGGAGTTCTTTGATGGCTTGTTCAATTTCTTTTTATGATATGGGTTTATTTAAGTATTCTATTTCTTTTGTTAACCTTGGCAATTTGTATTTTTGTAAATATTCATCCATATCACCTAGANACTCCTGATCTTATTGGGAAGGATTCTAATTTATCCCCATTGCATATGATGTTTGTTGATGGTTTTAGGTATATACTGTTTATTATTTTTAGGAAAGGTCCTTCTATTCCTATACTTTTCAGTGTTTTCAATAGGAATGGATGCTGTATTTTGTCAAAGGCTTTTTCAGCATCTATTGAGATAATCATGTGATTTTTGTTTGTTAGACTGTTGATATGGTCAATTATGTGGATGGTTTTCCTAATGTTGAACCAACCTTGCATTCCTGGTATAAATCCCACCTGATCATGGTGGATGATCTTCTTAATTACTTGCTGGAGTCTCTTTGCTAGTATTCTATTTAAGATTTTTGCATCTATGTTCATTAGGGAGATTGGTCTATAGTTTTCTTTCTCTGTTTTTG
>NW_025390201.1:0-11087 GCF_016433145.1 Gracilinanus agilis | reverse complement strand
GTATATATATATATATATATAGGTTTGTATATATGTATACAAACCTCTACTTTTTTTTTTAGAATTGATACTAAATATCAGTTCCAAGGCAGAAGAAGTAGAGTAGATTGAGGTTAAATGACTTGCTCAGAATCACATAGCTAGGAAGTATTTGAGGTTAGATTTGAACCCAGGACCTCTAGTATCTAGGCCTGGCTCTCTATTCAATGATCCACCCAGCTACTCCTTCAGAATGTTGAAAATTATCACCTTGCATAAAAGTTCGAAATCTGTTGTTACTAGGCACCTTTCCAACTTCTTTTAATTTTTTTCTTGAAATTCTTGCTCCTTTTTCCTGTAGATTCTATTATTTTGTTTAGTTCTATAAGACAAATCTTTGGCCATTTAATTGGTATAGCACCAAACCTGTTCAATTAATTTAGAAAGTTTTATTTTTCATTTTCATGATACTAGTATGGCATCACTATCAATAATCAATTTCTCAACAATTATTTAGAATTGTCTTTACTTCTGAAATGAATGTTTTATGGTTGTATTTCTTTCTTGGGTGGATCTTGGTAGCTGGACTCCCAAATATTTTAGACATTTGGTAATTATTTTAAATGCAATTTCTCTTTCTATTTCTTCCTGCTGGGTTTTATTGGTAATAGAAAGGTTGATTTTTTTTGGGGGGGTTACTTTATATCCTATTTTACTGGAGTTCCCAATTGCTTCTATTTTTGTTGTTTTTAAATCTCTAAGGGTTTGCAGAGATGTCAAACTCAAATAGAAATGGATCCCTACTGGCTGCATATTGACTTAGAAAAAGACAAATTACTATTACCTATGTTGTATTGTATTTTTATTCATTTTGCTAAACATTTTCCAATTATATTTTAATCTCATTCAGGCTGCACTGGGAGTTTTGAAGCCCCTTGTAGAATGTCCTCGAGTTTCACACTTCTGCTAATCTAAATCATCATGTCATCTGTTAAAAAGCATCAATTTTTTCCCTCTTTGTTATGCTCTTTCTCTCAGTGTTTTTCATGTCAGACCGCTCTTGCTAGTATTTCTGCAATTCCATAAAATATTAGTAGCAATGAATGGAAAAATATTTATTCAGAGCTCACCATACACATGAAGCACTAATAGGCTTTGGGGATAACAACTGCCAGTTACTCCTTCCTCTTGGTGAAGTCACATTCTGATGAAGGAGCCAGCACAGCACACAGAGGAGGGTGCAGCTACAAGCTCAAAAGAAAGGCTCCGTGGTCCTTAAGGTACAGAAATAAAGCAGATGATACTACCTCTTCTTAATGTCATATTCACTTCATATTCTGGCCATTTAACAATGCCAATGTCTTTGTTGGCAGAAACTTTTCTGAATCCGTCAGCTTAGTGCCAGATACTTAATTTGTTGTCCAGCTTCTTCAGTCACGTTCAACTCTTTGTGATCCCCTTTGGGGTTTTCTGCAAAGGTACTGGAACAGTTTGGCATTTTCTTCTCTAGCAAATTTTACAGATGGGGAAACTGAGGCAAACCTTGCCCAGGGTCACACAGCTGAGACTGGGTTTGAAGTCATGAAGATGAGGAAGATGAGTCTTTCTGATTTATAGGCCAGTGCCCCATTCATTGCATCACTTAGCTGCTCCACAGACACTTGTTAGACATTCCATAAATAATTGTTAATCAAATGATTACAAATCAACAAATTTCCTTTGCTTCAATGAATTGGTGTGGTTATTAAAACAAATTGTGACATGTGATTCTGATAGAATAGGACTGCTTCATAAGAAGTGACGATCATGTTAATTTTGGGAAAAAATGGACAGGTCTATATGAAATGATGAAGAATAAAATGAGCAGAACCAAGACATTATATACAACAACAGAAATATTATTTGAAGAATGGCTTGTGTATGTCTATCTCCAAAGAAAGAACTGATAAATTGAAATAAGTAAGATGTAGTTTTAAATATACGTATATCTTTTTGTCAAATGATGGGGGAGGGGGGTGGAGAGAGAGGTTGGGAGCTAACTAAATACTTTTTTTTTTTTATTTTAAACCCTTAACTTCTGTGTATTGACTTATAGGTGGAAGATTGGTAAGGGTAGGCAATGGGGGGTCAAGTGACTTGCCCAGGGTCACACAGCTGGGAAGTGTCTGAGGCCGGATTTGAACCTAGGACCTCCCGTCTCTAGGCCTGGCTCTCAATCCACTGAGCTACCCAGCTGCCCCCTAACTAAATACTTTTATGTAACAAAGAAATTTAAATAAAAAAGTTGACTGTTACAGTAAATTTGTTGAAAAATTACAACTCAGTGCTCCCTATATTAATATAAAAAGACTTAGTCTAAGGATATTTTTGAGCCTAGTCTCCCTAATCCAACCCTCTGTAATGTCTGGATGTCTTTTGGGGAGGGTTGTGGGGAGGGCTGGCAGTGAAGGAATATCTTGGGTCATATTGCACTGCATTTTGAGAGAGAGGGAGGGAGGAAGAGGGAGAGAGGGAGAGAGAGGAAGTAAGGGGAGAGGGGGAGAGAGAGAGAGAGAGAGAGAGAGAGAGAGCAAGAGGGAGAGAGCAAGAGAGAGAAAGAGCAAGAGAGAGATATTCTGGTTGTCTCTGGGGTTGACTAGACTTTACTGCAAAGTCATTTGTAGAATGTGATAAAGGTTTCCCTCTGGCAGATGAAATAATTGCTGTGGCAGGCAGTTCAGTCAGGGTAGCCATGAAAAGTGAAAAACATTATTTCATGGTCTGTCATTTTGATTTAAGTATGCTAAGGTTGGTCATAATTCTCCACTGTGTTTTGTTTTGTTTTTTTTTTTTTTTAAAAGAAAGAATGGAGGGCAGTAGATCCTGTCAAATCTGCTGAGTTTCCTAGCTTATAACTTCAGTCTGGATGCCAGCTTACTGCTCTCTCCTGTATAGGGAAATCCTTCTGTCAGATGGCACAAATGAAATTCTAAACATTGTCACTTCCTCAACTGTTCTCCCAATTCCTCCCACTCCTTCCCCAAAGTCAGCTGAGGCAAAAGTTTTGAGATCTGAAGCCTACAGGAGATGACTGGCAATTAATTAGGAAGCCAATCAAGGGTCTCTCTTGAGATGTTTGTTACTCATTTTGGGTACTTCTTTTATCTTTCTTCCCATATCACATTTGTCAACTGCCCTCCAGACTGAGAGCTCAGTGCTTCCTCCAGGCCACTGGATCTCCGGACAATACTCTCCAATTTTGAACTACTTAGAACCATGCACCAAAGCACAAACACAATTGTTCCACTATTCCTATCTGACTCCAGACTCCAGGTCCCTTTTCACATCCCATTTTTCCACCCTAGTCATTTCCTTGACATTTGCCATCATTGTATGTCTACCCATTCCTTCCCTTTTCTGACTCTTGTTCTGGTAGCAACATATTTCTGTGAAGGGCATGCCAATCGACTTCTGTAGGATTCCATTCACTATTCCTGTAACTTCTCAATCCAAACCATCCTTCCCTGGTCACCACTCCAGGATTGAACACATTGCTTGGCAATCAGTAAACATTCATTTTACTTAATTTTTTTTTTACCAGTATGTTATTAGTTTGGAAAATCTAATGATATTTAATTAATTATTTTTGAGTTACATTAAAATATCCAAATAACTCCCTCCTTCCTTTCCTTCCCCCTATCAAAGAAGGCATCATTTGACAAAAAGATATCTGTATATATCAAACTATGTCTTACATATTACTATTTATCAGTTCTTTCTCTGGAAGTGGACATGCACAAGTCATTCTTCTAACAACATTTCTTTTGTTGTGTATGATGTTCTCTTGGTTCTGCTCATTTCAGTCTTCATAATTTCATGTAGGTCTTTCCATGTTTTTCCAGAATCAACATGCTTGTCATTTCTTATGGTGCTATAGTATTCCGTCACAATCATATGCCACAAGTTGGATGGCTATTCCCCATTTGATGTTTATCCCTTCACTTTCCAGCTCTTGGACACCACAAAGAGAACTGCTATAAATATTTTAGAACTTATAGTTTCTTTTCCATTTTCTTTGATCATCTTAGGAAATAAACTTAATAGTGGTATTGCTGAATCAAAGTGTATACCCAGTATTACAGTTCCATATTGCTCTCCAGAATGGTTGGATCATTTCACAGTTCCACCAGCAGTGTATCAGTGTCCCCATTTTTCTATATCTCCTTTAACATTTGTCATTTTGCCCTTTTATCATTTCAGCCAAAAATAATTATACATTTTTATACAAATAAAATCAGATTTAAATAATGGGGGAAATATTAATTGTTTATAGGTGGGCAAAGCCAATGTAATGAAAATGTCAATCTTACCTAAACTAACCTACTTTTTCAATTCCATTCCAGTTAAATTATAAAAAAATTTCTTATTGAACTAGAAAAATAACAAAATTAATTTGGAAAGACAAAAAGTCAAGAATACCAAAGGAATTAATGAAAAATGTAAAGAAAAGTTTTCTAGCAATCCTGGATTTTGAAATATATTATAAAGTAGTAATTATCAAAGTTATCTGGTCGTGACTCAGAAATAGAAAAATAAATCTGTGGAACAGAACAGACATACAACAAATAGTTGTAAAAGATTATAGTAACCTTGTATTTTACAAAAGTAGAAATCCAAATTTTTGGAATACGAATTCAGTATTTGGTAAAAATTGTTGGGAAAACTGAAAACAATGAGCATTAATAAATGCTTTTTATTCACTGGAATCTCAACTTGTTCCTAAAGACAATGCAGGGTATGGCACTGTAAACGTGTTTCTGCTGCTTTGTGTGAGCTTGATCAGGAAATGGGAAAGATGTCCTTCAGGGAATAGATCTGAGGATAAGAAAGAAAATGATGCTAACCAACTAGAATAGGCACAAGGTCTAAATGGAACAAATGCCCAAGCTATATACCTATTCTATGACGGTTGAGGTATGACCATCTAACGATGGTAGGCTTGATGCCCATTTGGCAATAACTGAGACAGAGCTGAAAAAAAGGAAATCTGGGGCCAAGGCCAAACTTAATTAACTTTATAACAACTCCATATTGCTAAATGAAGTTAAATGGCTAAAGTATTAATCTTAATGAAAGTGTAGAGCAGTATAATTCATAAAGAGTTGACTTTGGAGTTGGAAGACCTGGGGTTGAGTCCTTTTGATACACACTGAGATTGAGAGAAATTACTGACTTTAACCAAGGTTACATAGCTGGAAAATGTGAGTCAGGATTTGAATTCACTTCCTCTTTCCATGATGTTACAGTCTCCCTTAAACTGTTGCTTGTGCTACAGTTATCTGTGTATTTGTGTTTTCCTTAGGCATTGTTCTTATCCAATCAATTCAACAGGCAGAAAGAAGATCTTTGCTTTCAAGGGACTCCCAGTGGAACAGGAGAGACAACCTACCAACAAGCTCCATACAGGATACATTGGAGATCATCAACACTGGCATTGATAGTGACTGAGAAAGCTTTCTTCTAGAAAGTGAGATTTTTAGCTGGAACTTGAAGAATTCCTATCAGTTACCTCCTCTTCTTGGAATTTTCCCTTTACCTTCAAGATCCAGTCCACATACTGCCTCTTGAGGGTCTTAGTTACTAGTACTCTTTCCCTCATCAAATTATTTTATGAGTATGCTTCCGCATACACATTGTATCTACCCAGTCAAAATAAGTTCTTTGAGGGTAAGAAAGTATTTGTTTTTGCCTTTGAATATAAAGGATCTTAGCACAAGGCACTGTGCTTAACAAAAATTGATAGAAGCGAGTTGAATACATCTGGAATAGGTCACAGGATGAGAATATTTTATGGGGATCATTAAAGAAAGCCTCATTAATAAACTTTATTTATTTTAGGGGAAAAAAAGACAACTGGCCATTCTCAAGAAGAACTTTGAACAGTGTGGGTGGGGTTAGGATGAGGGGAAAAAAAATCTAGGATGAGAAAAGTTGTTTCTGAGAAATGAATGCTGTTTGGCAGGATAAAGAAAGGAAACAGACATCTGCCAAGTCATCACACTTCCTGGATAGCTGTTGGGTCCCATTTTACTACATAATAAATGAGGAAATGTTAGCGAGGGTGGGGATTATACAATGTTGTCAGCTTTCTCACAGAGTGGGGATCCTTATCCACAGGGAAGAAAAGAGAATAAGTAGTGTAGACAGGCCTTAGGAAAATGAACATAGACCAAATTTGGTCCCCTGAGATGAAGGAATAAAAGGAAAAAAAAAAAGAATATGTCCCCTGAGAAAGGAAAGAACAGACCAACCAAAAGCTAAAGCCATAGATCATCCAATTCAGAACATATGGATGGTACTCCAGGGAGGGAAAATGGAGATTATACTGAGCTACTAATAATGAATGTCCAAAAAACAAAAAATGAAACAGCTTGAAATTCTGTATCTAACAAGCAGCTAGCCTAACAAGTCATGTAGCTTCCCTAACCAGAATAATAAACACACTGAAATGAGAGAACAAAATAAAAATATTGGGCCAATGTATGCATACTCTGTAGACTGTACCATTCTTAAGGCTGAGCAAGAACAGCATTTTGCTGACTGTAGAGGGAAAAAAATCATTCAACAGACTGAGGGGTTCTTTCCATTTGCCACTCTCCCAAAGTTTTCAAAACATTCTGTAAGGGCTCTTCCTCTAACAAAAAAGGTCGAGATTTATCCAGACCCAAAACATACAAAGGGTTAATTCCTTTGTCCTTGGAACTCACTCTCCTTTTTTTTTTTTTTTTTTTTAATTTCTTAAGCTGTGTGACCCTGGGCATGTCACTTAGCCCTGTTTACCCCAGTTCCTTATCTGTAAATGAGCTGGAAAAGGAAATGACAAAATACTCCAGTATCTTTGCCAAGAAAATCCCAAATGGGATCATAATGAGTTGGCCATGACCGAAACAACTGAAAAACAACAACAAAATGCATTGCCTGTATCTTTTATCCATTCATGTTGACTCTAACAATGGTTTTGCCATTTACTGCCTATATAACTTTAGACTTCCCCTCCTTTGGTCTCTTAGGTGCCTCTTTTGTAAAATAAAGGAGTCAGAGCAGATAGAAAAGACCTTTAACATCTCTTCTAAATGCAGGTCCTATAATTCTTTTTGGATTAAATGCAGCATTCTTCTTAGTGTCATACTCACAAACGTGCTTGACTGAGGAATTAACTTGAATAGGAAATGTGTGAGACCTGAAAATCACAAAGTCTAGAAAAATTTAGACCCCAATGGCTGAGATCATTGATGTAAGGTAATTCTCTCAAAGTAGTTGACAAGCTCTAAAAGGAGGGTGGGAGAAAGGACTGGGGGGAAATTAGCAAACAAATTATTTGGTAAATCATTGCCCCTTTTGGTGCTTTACCTTCCCCATTTAGAAAGGAGCTAGGTGGCACAATGGAAAAGTCCTGGGTTTGAGTCAGGAAGACCTGCGTTTAAATTCAGTCTCAGAGTCTTATAAGTAATGTGACTCTAGGCAAGGCACTCTATGTGACCGCAACTCAATATCATCTACCTGTCAGGTTTGTTGTGAGTATAAAGTGAGATTTATACCATGCTGCAAAAATGCTAGTTAGTATTATTATGATTTTAGAAACTCTTATTAAGTGGTCTCCAAGGCTCTTGTGCTCATTACAATTTTCTAGAATGGCCCACTTTGGTATCCAATTTAGGTCTAATCTCTCTAGATAGCAAAAATCCCCATATTCTGGATCTTTCCCTCCATTCCACCCAAAACATGCTTTTCTTAGGTTTACGTTTCTTCATGGCTCGAGTCTCTTTTATACAAGCAATTTTCAATTCTTTTCAGTTGCGTCTGGTTGTTCTTCGCAACCACATTTAGGTTTTTCTTTGCAGAGACACTGAAGTGGTTTGCCATGTCCTTCTCCAGCTCATTTTACAGTAAGGAAACTGAGAGCAGGGATGATTAAGTGACTTGCTCAGGATAACACAGCTAATAAGTGTCTGTAGTCTTCCAGACTTTGGGTCCAATTCTCTGTGCCACCTAGCCGCCCCAAATGACAGTATGATAGTCCACATTAAAGCACATTATAGACTTCCGGTTAAGATGGCGGCAGAGTAAGGAGCAGCTGCTCGATCTCTCCTGACCGAACCACACAGAACCCCTCAAGGGGAAATAAAAACGAGTCCAGAGGAACGAAGGAACCCCACAACAGGGCGCAGCATTGAAGGTACGCAGAATCGGGACATTTCCACACTTGAAAGGGGTGAAACAGTTCACACTAAAACACGAGAGGAAGAAGCCCCTCCCCCACCCCCCACACCGCACAAGCGGGTAAACAGGACTGGGGCAACCAGATAATCACTGGCAGCCCCGGAGCCCATACCTGTGCGCTGCAAGACGAGGGACCCCAGGTGGCTGGGACTCTCCCTGAGCGCCCACGTGGGTGAAGGCACCGCCTCCAGCAGGGACAAAGGCCCCTAAAACTCGGCCTTTCCCAAGCTCTGAAGGCATCTCCTCAGGGGCAAATAAAGATCTCCAGCCCACGGACTTTCACTACCTTCTGCAGGGGTGAAAGCAGGGCCCTAAGAGCAGCAGCGCAGGCAAAGGCAGTGCCCTAGGCTTGAATAAGGATCTCCAGCCCAGGCTTGGACCTCCAGTGAGGACCCGGTGCAGACCTGAGCGTGGCTGTGGAAGCAGCCCCAAAGACAGCTGAAGGAACCTCGGGCAGAGGGGCAGACCGGGAACTACCAGGAGGCCTTTTTTTTTTTTTTTTTTTTTTGAGCCCCCCCCCCCCCCCAAGCTTGCAAGGCCCAGGCAGACCCGGAGTGCAAAGACAAAGAGGAAAAGGGGCGGGGCTAACAATGGCCAGCAATAAGGAAATCCAGAAGAAAAAGACCATCAAGAGACACTCTGGAACACTGGACAACTTCTACACAGAGAAAATCCAGACAACAGAGGAGGGAAAACAAAAATCCAAACCTCCCCAAAAAAATGAAAGCTGGTCACAAGTTATGGAAGAGTTTAAAAATGAAATGCTAAGGAAGATGGAAGAAATCTGGCAAGAAAATAACAGTTTAAAAGGCAGAATTTCGCAATTAGAAAGTGAGACAAGACAACTGAAGACCAAAAATGACCAGATTGAAAAGGAAAACCAAAACATTAAAGCCGAAAACCAAAACATTAAAGCCGAAAACCAGTCCTTAAAGGCTAGAATCGAACATTTAGAAACCAATGATCTCTCAAGACAACAAGAACAAATAAAACAAAGTCAAAAGACTGATAAAATAGAAGGAAACATGAAATATCTCAAGGAGAGAGTGACAGACCAAGAAAACCGGTCTAGAAGAGATAACTTGAGAATCATTGGTATTCCAGAAAAGGCAGAAATTAATAAAAACATGGACTCCATACTCAAAGAAATTATTCAGCAAAATTGCCCTGAAGTTCTACAACAAGAGGGCAATATAGACATTGAAAGGATCCATAGAACACCCTCTAAACTGGACCCAGAAAAGTCAACACCCAGAAATATAATAGCGAAATTGAAGAGCTTTCGAGTCAAAGAAAAAATCTTACAAGAAGCCAGAAAGAGACAATTCAAATATCAAGGAGCACCAATAAGGATCACACAGGATCTGGCAGCCTCAACATTAAAAGAACGCAAGGCTTGGAATACAATATTCAGAAAGGCAAGAGAGCTGGGCCTGCAACCACGGATCAACTACCCAGCGAAACTAACCATATACTTTCAGGGGAAAGTATGGGCATTCAACAAAATTGAAGAATTCCAAGAGTTTGCACAAAAGAGACCGGGACTAATTGGAAAGTTTGACACTCAACCACAGATATCAAGAGAAAGATGATGAAAAGGTAAATAAGAAACAGAGGGAAAAGAAAGAAAACTCATAGTCTTTTAAGCTTGACTCTTTAAGGGCATAAATAAGATCTAAGTATCTGTATTACTAGGTGGAGAAATGCTATGTATAATTCTCTGTAGTGAACTCTATACACTATTATAATATTCACTATTATAGCAACCAGAAGAGTAATTCATAGGGAGAGGACAGGATACTAAATGGTCTAAGATGACAGGGGGGGTGGGAAAGAGGGGAGGAAGAGTAGGGGACACCAAGAAAAATCCGAGTAAATAAGAAAAATAAGATATTCTATTACACACAAAGAGGGCATGGGAAGGGGAGGGGATAAATACTAACATAAGAAGGAGAGGAAGAGAGCATTAAGAGGTAATAATCAAACCTTACTCTCAGTATAATCAACCCGGAGAAGGAAGAGTAGCTTTATTATCCATCTGGATAAAAAACTACATCTAACCCTACTGAGAAAGTCAGAAGGGATAAACCAAAGGGAGCAGGGGAGTGGGGAGGCCAAAAAGGGAGGGAAGAAGAAGGGGGAGGGAATTCATTCGGTCTTTAAAAAAAAACAAAAATAAGGGAACAACAAGGGAGGGGACAGAAAGGGAAGTCAATCAAGGGAGGGGATAAGGGATACTGGCTGAAAGCAAACCACTGGTGTAAAAGAAAATAGTGCAATAAGAAGGAGTGGGTCTAGGGGAGGATACAAAAAAAATGTCAGTGAATACACAACTAACAATTGTAACTCTGAATGTGAACGGGATGAACTCACTCATAAAACGGAAGCAAATAGCAGAGTGGTTCAGAAACCAAAATCCTACCATAGGTTGTCTACAAGAAACACATATGAGGCGGGTAGACACACACAAGTTCAAGGTTAAGGGTATGAGCAAAATCTTTTGGGCATCAAATGAGAAAAAGAAGGCAGGAGTGGCTATCATGATCTCTGACAAAGCCAAAGTAAAAATAGGTATGATTAAAAAAGACAGGGAAGGTCATTACATCCTGATTAAAGGCAGTATAAACAATGAGGAAATAACACTTCTCAATATATATGCACCAAGTGGTATAGCATCCAAATTCTTAAAGGAGAAACTAGCAGAGCTCAAGAAGGAAATAGATAGTAAAACCATAATAGTGGGAGATCTAAATATTCCTCTTTCAGATCTAGATAAATCAAACCAAAAAATAAATAAGAAAGAGGTAAGAGAGATAAATGAAGTCCTAGAAAAATTAGATCTAATTGAT
>NW_025390200.1:0-9413 GCF_016433145.1 Gracilinanus agilis | reverse complement strand
TTATTATTATTATTATTATTATCATTACCTAATTTACATATCAGGGAAATGAGGCTCAGAGAAATTTACTAACTTGTCCAGGATTACACAGCAAGCAAGGACTAAAGCAGAATTTAAAGTATCTTCCTGACTCCATGTTCAGTATTCTAATGATGAGTCTCTCCTTGTCATATGACACACCATCTTGCTAACCTCTAAGATGCCAGCTCTAATAATCTATGAGTGGCCTGTAGTGAGAAAAGTAAGAGACTCTAGTGGTGGGACAGACCTGATCAGATGGGCAAGATTCAGTTCCCTTTTATTGCTTTCAATAAAAAAAGAAGAAATATTTTCCCCTTTTCTAGGCCCAGTATTATGCTGGCACATAACCACCCAAATAGAATGAACATGTGGGCTAGGAATACTGAGGACAACCCAAGAATAAAATTAGAACACAATCTTGGGTGGAAGCAGAATCCTAGGTTTTTCATAAAATCTGCTCTATAAATCTGGCTTCATAAATACTGCTCTTTTCGCTAAATTGGCAAGGAATTACCACTGGAAATCTAACTTAGTGGCTCCTATTTCTTAGTTTGGGTTCCCTGGCAATGATTCAAATTTGTCCAGATCTGGAATTTGCTACTTTTGCTCCTCAAAAACCCATCTCTCCTTGATCCCTCCTTCCTATACCCTTCTTCATAGTACACCAGATGCAAAGGATGTCGCAGGCAATGCTGATTTTTATTTTCAAGCTTCATGAATGTCATGTACAAAATCACCCAGAAAGACTTGACCAGAGAGCCAAAAGCTGTCTTTTATGGGAAATAACCTTGGACTGGCAAGGACAGCCGAGTGGCGATGCTTTGACATGCTCACCGGTTTTCATTTCCATGATCAATGATTCTTTTAGTCTGACTTACTGGAATCTTAATCTTGTCTTTCAAGAGAGGCCCTCGGGTGTCTAATTCTTTTTGCTGCTCCCTCGATGGGCTATATTTCACCTGTGCCCTTTAGAATAAAGTGACCCCCAAATGACTGAAAACCATCCTCTAGTTCTTTCCCAACGTATTTCTGGATGGTTGTTCATCCACTGGAGACCCTCGGATCCAGTGACATTTTTAGCTCAGTAGGTACATGAAGCTAAGCTAACATCTGAGAAATTCTTCTCAATCACATATAAAAATTCAAGTAATACCAAAATGATCAAGATATATTTTTATCACACTTGGATAACTTTAAAATAGGTCCATTACATTTTGTTTAATGTTGGACACTGACAATAGTAATGGTTAATACTTTCCTAAAGGAGAGGAGGTGCCATACTTATTTTACTCTCCAAGATGAGGGTCTGTGAACTTGTCGATATCCTTCAGCAATCACAAAATATTAAGCACCCACTGCATGCAAAACACCATGCCCAGCTCCAGAGGATACAACAACAACAACAACATGAATAAAAGAAATTGCCCTTGCTCTCAAGAAAAGTATTCTACTTGGGTAGAAGTGCATAAAATGGAAATAGAACACATACACAAATAAGTAAATATAGTTATACAAAATCATTTTCAGAAGGAGAAAACACTAACAACTCGATCCAATGCAATAAACATCAAGCCCCTGCTATATGCCAAGCACTTTGCTAATTGGAGATAGTCCTTTCAACAGTGAAGATTGAATCCATCTATGAACATCTTAGTTTCCATTTATTCTGAGGAAATAAAAGGAAAAAGCTTATTGAGAATTAACAAGAAGCTAGCAATTTTCAGTTCATTCTAAATTTAGGAAAGGGCTTTGAACAGGAACCAATCAATCACAAACATTTATTAAATACTTGCTATGTACAAGGCATTGTGATAGGCAGTAAAGAAACAAAGACAAAATCAATCCATCCATTAACATGTATTAAGCAGCTATTATGTGCCAGTCACTGTGTTGAAAAACTAATAAACTAAGAAGAATAAAAAAGGGGGGGCTAAGTGCTGGGGGATACATAAAGAGGCAAAAGACAGTCCCTGCCCTGAAGCAACTTACAATTTGATGTAAAATGCAAACAACATATATAAAACAAACTAATGCAGGAAACAGGAGATATAATTAATAGACAGAAAGCACTGGAATTAAGAGGGCTAGGGAAAGGCTACCAGTAAATTAAGGGGTTTTAGTTGGGAACTAAAGGAAGCCATGGAGGTCACTAGAGGAAGGGTGGCAGAAGAGATTACCTGGCTTTTGGGACAGTCAGAGAAATGTCCAGAGCCAAGAAATGGAGTGTCTTGTTTGTAGAACAGCCAGGAGGCCAGAAATAAAATAGTTTCTGTCTTCTACAAGTTTATGTTTCATTGGGGGAAAGTAGTAAGTACAGCATATGTAAAAGTATAGACAAAATACATTTGAAAAGTGATTTGGTGGCTAATGGCACTGGTATCGGAGAGAGCAGGGATCAAGTAAAGGCCTCTTAAAATAGATGGTATTTCAGCTAAGCATTGAAGGAAACTAGGAATCCGAAGGGGTAGGATGAAGAAAGAGAACATTCTAAGCACTGGGGAACAGCTTATACAGATAAAGAGCAAAGGGAAATGGAATGTCGCATGTATGGCATGGGCAGAAGGTTGTTTTAACTGGTTAGGAGAGTGTATGATAGGAAATCATGTACAATAAACCTTGAAGTTTGTCTAGAGGGGCAGCTAGGTAGCACAGTGGACTAGAGGACTAGGCATGGAGCCAAGAGGTCCTGGATTCACATCTGGCTTTAGGCACCTACTTGGGTGACCCTGGGCAAGTTACATAACTATTTGCCTAACCCTTGCCTCTCTTCTGTCTTAGAATTGATGCTAAGACAGAAGGTGAGGGCTTTAAAAAAATAAAGAAAAAAAGTGTGTCTACTGGAGATAACTTATCCAAAAAATGGACCTTGAACTGGATTTGCTGCCTTTTAAAGGTGACCAGTAAACTCACCTTCACATTTTGCCAGGATGCTGGAGCACTGGAGATCAGTGTCTGAGAGCAGACACAAATTTCCCATTCCTATTATATGAAAGGAGGGGAGAGAGACAAGAAGTGAACAAGCATGTGTGGGAGGGAAAATGTGAGAAGCACCTGTGGTCTTAAACTGGTAACTGCAAGGCCACTCAGTCAGTAAGCATTTAAGTGCCTACTATGCGACAGGAATCATGCTGACGTGCTGGACAAGAGAAGCAGAGGAAATGGTGGAAGGACTGAGAGACTGTCCTCCAGACTCCAGCAGGAACATCCTGAGATTTTAGTATCAGCCTCTGAGTTGAGCCTAAGTCAGACAGTGTGATTACTGTGTCCATGAAGCTGTGGAGATGGAACAGTGAACTCTATATTCCCATTTTTTCCCTCTTTATCTATCTTTCTCTAGGGAGAAATGATTCTGCTTTGCTGTTGTTTAGTCATTTTACAATTATGCCCAACAACTCTCTATGATCCCATTTAGGGTTTTCTTGGCAAAAATACTGGAGTGGTTTCTTTCTCCAGCTCATTTGACATATGAGGAAACTGAGGCAAACAGTTAAGTGACTTGCCCAGGGTTACACAGTGGTGTCCAAGACCAGATCTGAACTCAGGTCTTCCTGACTTCATGCCTAGCATTCCATCCTCTGGGTCACCTAGCTGCCCAATTTTGATTTACCCATCCCTTTTTGAGTCTGTTTACCTTCTGTTTTGCCACTTGCTCCAGGAGAGGCATATTTTTCTAAGACCAGGTGGTAATTCACTATTGTACTG
The DNA here is from genome assembly GCF_016433145.1 of Gracilinanus agilis. Classification (NCBI taxonomy): domain Eukaryota; kingdom Metazoa; phylum Chordata; class Mammalia; order Didelphimorphia; family Didelphidae; genus Gracilinanus; species Gracilinanus agilis. The sequence goes on along the minus strand of NW_025390200.1, from coordinate 5,690 downwards.
ACTTCTATATGAGTCCTTTGGGACTAATACAGTTGATAAGGAGGTAAATGGGCAGCAGTGGAGAGAGAGAGAGAGAGAGAGAGAGAGAGAGAGAGAGAGAGAGAGAGNAGAGAGAGAGAGAGAGAGAGAGAGAGAGAGAGAGAGAGAGAGAGAGAGAGAGAGAGAACCCACATTTATTAAGGTCATTCTTAACATGGGTGCTTGGAGCTAGTCAGAAAAGAAATTTTATTGATACTTATTTTGTAGCTTTCCCAAGCCAGAGAAAAATCTAGTGAAATCTGGACTCTGCTACCACCCTACCAGCCAAATCTAGGTAAACATGAGATAATCATCCATGTGAGAGGAAAGACAGGGTAAGCCCAGAAGGTCCTCTACTTACTAACCTCTTACCTTCTACTTCACACTCTGCTGGAAGCACATGAACTATTAGAAAGTGTTAGAGAAACATATATAATCTCTATATTTGACTGTAGATTATATGTATTTCTAAATTGTTATAGATTGTAAACAACTAAATTTACTCTTTTCTCTTGTCTAATAATCTTTTTCAAATATGATCTCATCTGATCACTCCATTAAAAAAACAAAACAAAACAAAACTAGAATAACTAGGAGCAGCTAGGTGGCTCAGTAGATAAAATCTCAGGCTTAGAATTGGGAGGATCTTCTTTCAATGTGACCCCAAGCACTTCCTACCTATGTGACCCTAGACAAGTCACTTACCCTCCAATGCCTAGCCCTTCTTACCACTTTTCAGCTTTAGAATCAATACAGTACTTGCTTTTGATTCTAAGAAAGAAGGTAAGGGTTAAAAAAACTCCACCAGGATTACTTTTCATGGAGATTTGGATTTTAACCAATATAAATTGACATAACAAAAAGAAGTCTTTTCCCTTCAAAACTTAGAAAACTAAAGTCTAGCCCAACCGAAAATCTAACGTGAACCAAGACCATGTTTAGGCAGAGAAACAAACAAAAATTATATGTTACTACATCTTAGTCAGAACTGTGTAAACTAAATTCAATTTGCCAAGTATTAATTAAGCATCTACTATGTGCCAGACTCTGAGGTGAATGCTGGTTATACAAAGGTACATAATGAAATACTCTTGCCCTCAAGGTGCATACTTTCTAATCATGATGGAAGCAACTATATACAGATGAGCGAATACAAAAATTAACCTCCTTCCCCTAAAAATGCAAGTTATTGCCTTTGGGGAGAAGGATATATAAAACTATGCCTGAATTTTGGTTCAAATAAGTCAAGATATTTAATGATAATGAACAGCTCATTGCATCTTTTGCCACTAAAGATATCTTCAAATATACCGTCATTGATAATAATTTCAGACAATGTACACCAATCAGTGAAACAATATAACACATACTAGGAATCGCTGGCTGATTATGTCTATAGATGTGATATGGCTCCTCTCTCTGTCTCCCAGCAGCAGGAACTCAGCTGTATCTTGACAAATGGAGATCCTAACTGACCTATAACTCTCATTTCTATGGTATAAATAGGAATATGGAAGAGAGGCATCATCACCAAATAAAGCATTTTGCCCAATAGTCCAGGTCTCATGCAATTGGATAGAACTGATTATTAAAATAGCTGCTCCTCCGAATAGAAACATCATGAAAAAATAATGCAAAAAAGATAAATGTGTGTCTCTGGCAGAAGGAAATCTGGATATTGACAAACATCAAAGAGAAGCCAGTTCTCTCAGCATCTGGGATGGTTTTGCATTCACCCTTTGAATGTAATGAGAATAGAAATTCTTGTCATGATTTGGGAACAATCCAAAGGCTATATATTTGTCCTATAACAATAATAGCTAGCCTTGATCTGGTGCCTATTCTGTGCCAGGCACTGTGCTAAGTGTTTTTACAAATACGATCTCATTTGATCCCCCACAACAAAACCTACAAGGTAGGCACTATTATAATTCTCATTTTACAGTTGAGGAACCTGAAGCAAACAGGTTAAGTGACTTGCCCAGGGCTTACACAACTAGTAAGTATCTGAGCTCAGATTTAAATTCCGTTCTGTCCGACTCAAGGTGCAGCCACCTAGCTACGCCAAGAATTTCTTCATTCAGAAATGCTAAGCCTACCAAAAGAAAAAATGTAGTCAAGATACTGAATAATACAGTGGACAAAAATGTCTGTCTGGACTAGAACTCAGGAAGACCTGAGTTCCAATCTTACTTCTGACATTTACTAGCTGCATGATCATAGGCAAATCATTTAACCTTTCCTAGCCTCAGGTTCTTTATCTGTAAAATGGAGATTTTGATATCTAGTTGACAGAATTGTTGTGATGTTCAAATGAAATAATGTAAGCAAAGTTATTTGAAAGCCTCAAAGTGCTATTTTAATAATAAAGTATTATTATAGGCATCCTTTTGTTCACAAACATCACCTGATGTGACCGCTACAATCCTCTTCCTGACTAGATGTGCTGCTAATGTATGAATTTATGACTTCAGAAGTAAGACTAAGTATATGGGAAAAGCCCTTGTGTGGAATTAGTGCCAGCACGGTGACTGGCACACAGTAGGTGCTTAATAAAAAATTATTGATTGAAAATCAGATCCATTTACTATTCACTGCATACTGAAACCATCATTTGAGGAGACATCCTTCCTAAGCAGAAGAAACTCAGGATCAGATAATTACTAAGTATCTGAGGTTAAATTTGAACTCAGATCTTCCTGATTCCAGGCTTGGTGCTCTATCCACTGAAACAGCTAGCTGCCCATTTGTTGTGTAAAACACATATACAATATACATATATATGTATTTATGTCTTTGTTGTATGTATCCAAGTAAGCATGTGTATATACATACATCTGTTGCCTCCCCCATAGAATATACATTCCTTGAGCATTTAAGATTATTTTAGTTTTATATTTGTATCCTCAATGATTGAGCACAATGCTTGTCACACAGCTTAAACACAGTGTTTACAAATGCTTTTGATTGGCTGATTGATGAAGACTCAGCAGAGATCCAATATGGACATAAGGGACAACGATGCTCACCCCATCATCCTGGGACTGCCTAGTTATACTTCAATAAGCCTCACCTGGTTATATGATATTAATAGGATTCTGCTTTTTCTTCTAAAGGATGGGGTGATACCATACCACATAACTCTCTATTTAAAAAGCATTTCCTACTTGATATTATAGAGTGAGAGGGAGATACTGGTCACCTCTACAGCCTTTGCAATTCATCCCTCCAACTTGAACAAGTACAAAAATAATCAGGGCTGGGGCTTCTCCTGTGTGGTAGAGGAGAAAAAGCTCTGGGATCAAAGCTGAGAGAACTGGGCTTTTATCCCACCCCTCATGCTCCCTGGGCTTCCCATCTCTAATTTGTAAAACAGGGATGAAAAATTATTTTTAAAAAATCCTTATCTTCTGTCATAGAATCAGTTTTAAGACAGAAGAGTGCCAAGGGCTAGGCAATCAGAGTTGAGTGACTTGCCCAGGGTCACACAGCTAGAAAGTGATTGAGACCAGAACTGAATCCAGGTGCTCTATCCACTCTGCTCCCTAGTTGCCCCAGGAATAAAAATTCTTGCCCTCATTGCATTACCTCTAGTCTAGAAGCTATTGTGGGGGAAGCACTTAGCTAATACTTGAGTGCTAAGGGAATGTGTTATTATCTTTGTTGATAATAACACCTTGCATTAGATTTCCATTTTTGTTTTGTTAAGTTCTGTTACTTACATTCCTTTTATCTTTGCGCTCACAAGCAGAGAGTTTGAAATATCAGATTAGGTCAGCATCTTCCTATTGACAAATTTAATTTTCAGGTTACTTTCCACATCTGTAAAGTGGAACATCGGCCTGCCTCATGGGGATAGAGTGGACTAATTGCTATCTCCACTACTTTAAAATGAAAAAGCCTATGTAAGAGCAAAATGGTATTAGTGGTTCTCTCTCTAGTTGTTCATTTTTTTAAAAAAGGAGAGAAACAGAGAGACAGCCTTTTTAGTCTTTAAACACAGAAAAAGTTATTGTTTCAAATAGCATGTGACTTGGTTTGCATTTTTAATTTTCACTTCTGTAATGAATTACCTCTTCTTACACGCTATCGAAAATTGATTTGCTCTACTAAATACTTGCCAAATGTGTAATGAACACCTAAATTGGTCTACATGTAGCTAGCCTGAGATTGAATTATTTCTATGAGGCAAAAAATCAGATTATTCCCAGCATTCTGTGTTTCGGGGCTCATGGGACCATTCAAGAAAATATATCAGAGAAATCTGACAGTTTACAGTGGTCCATTATATTATTTGTATTGGCAGTAGCTATTTTTAGCATTTTTCACATTATTAAGACCTTCGAGCTGTAGGGATTTACATTAATGAGAACTGAAGGCATTTAATGAGAATTTCTCTTAGAATCTCTTGTGCGTCTTGAAAAAATCATTCAAAAAATTCCATGGCCGAGAGCTTAAAAGCCACTATCAGAAATGAGGATTAATATAATATTAATTGAAACTTCATTCATGCAGCTAAATGCAGCCTAGGGAGGAAAAAAATGACTGAAGTCAGGCCAGGAGAAAGAGAGATTTTGCTATTAAGTCATGTCATTTCATCAGGCCAGTAAAGAAAGATTAAAACATGTTTATCTCTAGTCCAAGATATCCCCTTTGTCCTTTACCCATCATAATCTAAATCTTAACGGAGTCTGCAGGCTTCCCATTAGGGATTGTGATGATTTTACATTTATTAGTGGATCATATAACTAAGGACAAAATTGGTGTCTTCATTTGCATGTGTGTATGTGTGTGTGTGTGTGTGTGTGTGTGCACGCACAGAGGACTGGAAGCAAGGGATCATGCGTCATCCTTTTGTACATCTCTCATTCCTTCCTACTTCCCAAAGCTACAGGGAAGCTGCTGTTTTCAGCAGTGTTAAAAAGCTCAGCACCCTGTACCGTCAGAGAGCAGCACCCCAAGGACAGAAGTATAAATCATTAAGAAACATTTTGCCTCTGAAAGTCGACCTATTTCCAACATGTCTTCTGTTCTCCAAGAATGATGTATTTCTCTTCTTTCTTAGTCTCCCCTTTCCACCCCTCCCCATCCCTTGAGATTAGCTTCCCTGAGGTCAAAGGAAATGTTTTCTAATACTGAGGAATCAAGTCTCTTAGCCCATGATGTGGGAACATTTTGGGCACCAGGCAGAGTGATTCTGCTAGTCTTTGTTCCATCACACAAGAGAGATGTGGGGCTTAATGAGTTAATGTGAAACAAATTCCCTAAGTGTCATTGAATTGGTGAATACTAAATACCGAAAAAGAGCTAGAAGAGAGAGAAGGAAAGAGAGACAGACAGACAGACAGACAAAGACAGAGAGATACAGAGGCAGACAGAGACACAGAGACAGACAGACAGAGAATCAGAGAGGAGAGAGCTACAGAGAGAGACAGAGAGGGGAAGAGAGAGAGAGAGACAGAAAGACAGAGAGAGAGAGAGAGAGAGACAGAGACAGAGAGGGGAGAGAGAGACAGAGAGAGACAGAGAGAGACAGAGACAAAGATGGGGAGAGAGAGAGACAGAGAGAGACAGAGACAAAGAGGGGAGAGACAGAGAGAGACAGAGACAAAGAGGGGAGAGAGAAAGACAGAGAGAGACAGAGACAGAGAGGGGGAGAGAGAGAGACAGAC